>NC_083624.1:4181450-4434547 GCF_963584025.1 Labrus mixtus
CTCACATTTATCGCCTCTTCAACAGATTTAACTTCTTCACCTGACATCTCACCTCTTGCAATGTTTTCCTGCTCTGGGGGAAAGAGTGATCTCACTGTGCATCGGGATCAAGTAAACTGTGCTGTAACATGTTTGCATATTCCGACCCTGCACGTCGAGGCTTTTCTCCAAATTCTGCTTGTAATTCATCTTCGGGAGCGGCATGAGATTTAAAAAGCTTTTCTTGAACCTTCTGCTGCATTATCAACGTCAGGGCTCAGAGTGTTCGACTGCTATCAGGGGAGACAAAGATCCTGTCTGCGCCGCTGGAGCTCATTTATAATGGAAACGTTAACCTTTTTACTTCCTGCCATCCAGACAGCAGACCCTGGAGAGACTCTTTCCTTGAACATACGAGGTTAGCTGGTTGGGTAGCACAGCTGAAGATTAAAATCATCTCTACACACACTTCTGAACTGAGTCAGCATAAAGGCAAAAAGAAGATGTCAAGGTATGACGTGCAGTTAATAAAGACTTTGTATCAAGGTTAAATACAATTTTGCCGTGCAAAAAAGCTTCATATCACATGCAAGTACAACAAGAGAGGGGTGTATCAGCATCCCCTTCTACTTCAGAGAGATACAGGAAGAGGGCGAGGCCAGCTGGAGATAAGGTTCGGAAAGGAACAGCTGGATAGTGTTCTAATACAAGTTGCTGATGATAGACAGAGAAAAAGGTTTAAAGGTACAGGGAGGGTTAAAAGTTCGGACAGCCAACACGTATGCGAGTACGGCCATCCCAGCATTAAACACTTGGTCCCTCCCACCCATCTCCTCTGTGCGTTCAGGTCTACGCATTAGGGGGTGGGGCTTATCTGAGCACCCCCTCTCACCTCTTGAGGCTCCCACTGTCTGCCAGGGAGCTGAGGGAGCCCAGCGAGCCCTGGTAAATGCTTTTCAGGAAAGTGGGGGCGGAGAAGGAGGAGGGGAGGCTGAAGGTGGACTCGCTCTCTGAGACGCTGCGCGTTCTCGAGACAGCCGAGGGACTGGGCGAGCCAAACACGAAGTGCCCACAAAATAAACAACACAAAAAAAAAAAAGCTTATTGTCAGAGCAGAACAGAAAGAAAAAAAACCATAGAAACTCATGAGGGATCAAAACAGAGGCAGGAAACGTGTGATGCTATTGTTTTAGAATAATGGAGCAGAAGGTGGACAGATTTAGGACTGATCAAAGTGCTGCAAATAGATTAGATTGTCTGAACAGATTAAAGGTTGGACAAATATTTACTGTTAAACTGGTTTTAGGGAAAGCATCAGGTTCGGATTTTTAAACACAGTTAGCATTAGCCATATCTTTAAAACAAATCCCAAAAGCTCATTCCTATGGGAGAGTTTAGTACAAGGAAGAGATGCTGCACACTTAGCATTGATCATTCCTCTCTATGCGGTTCACACTAGGGAGGCAGTAACTCATCGGTTAAGTGCATTCTACCTGCTCTGCAACAGCTCTGCGTTGACCGACTGTTGTCTGCGCAGGGGTTTGTTCTGGTTAGTCGGCTGGCCCTCAAAGGAGATGCGTTTCTTCACAGGTGGATGGCTGAAGGTGTGGGCTCGTCGGCGGAACTGCGGGCCGCCTTCCGGGTCGTCGTCGGGGAATTCTGGAGGAGAACCTGGAGGGGAGTGACCAGGAGACTCCTCGTCCGGCTGAGGAGGACAGAATGTGAAAAGGCAGAAAAAAATGTAAAGTGCATCAGTAACACAGTCATGTACTGTTGTATGGAAGGAGAGGGCCTGACTTTATTTTTAGAATGCAATGAAGTGAGAGAGAGTGAACTTTGTTAGAATCTGGAGATAACACAGCTTGTTTTTTTTTAGATTAATGGACCAATAACCTGATTATCTTAATATATCAAAGCTGAATTTCTCTTTGGTTGGTCATCTCTGTATCTTCAAATAACAAAACTTTTGTTCCTTATTAATGACACGAGTATCTGTTATCTCGGAAATCAAAGCTTGTTTTCTCTTTATGACTTCCTGAATTTTTATATTGATTACATCATAGCTTGTTTTTGTGTGATAACGTGTTGATATTCCTGTTATCTTTTATAGTTAGGGCTGACTATTTGTTATCCGGATATAAACTAAGTTGGTAACTCACGGTACCAGTTGGATTATCTTGTAATCTGGACATGACAAAAGTATGTTCTGGTTGTGATTAAAGGTTCATTAATCTCATTTACTTGTTTATTATGTGATGGAAAAAAAACGGCTAGTTAATAAATTCTACTTCTTGGTTCATGATAACAACATGTAGAAATAACTGGCTATTCTTAGCTTCCTTAAATAACAATGTTTTCCAAGATTTTGGTATGGTTTGATTTGCCTTCTTTCTTTTTCACGTTCAAACAATGAAAGAAAATGTGAATATAACTAGGGCTCGGGATCTTTGTGTGTCTCACGATTCGATTTCGATTCTTGAGGTCATGATTCGATTCAAAATGATTCTGGATTCATTGCTCCATGGATTCAAAGTCTATTACTGAATTAGTACATACTACAGGATCTACTCCTGTCATCTGTGAGACTGGCTGAATTTCTTGTTGCTCTATTTGGCATTCTACTGAGTTAAAGAGCTAGCCTTAGCACTTAGCAGCGAGTGACTGAAGAGCCCCCAAAAAAATCAAACAAAAACAAAAAAGAAAAGATTTTTTTGAAGTTATGAATCAATTTTAAATCTTAGAAGAGAAGAATCTCGATTTTTACATATATCAATTTTTTCCCCACCTCTAAATATAACAAAGCTCAACTCATGATCAACTGACAAATACCTCTAAAATACACACATTTCATGGTTAAAACTAGGTCAAAAATTAAACCGTTTATAATGACATTAATGCCTTTGAGAGTGAAACCATACACAGCTAGTACCTTTTATTCCAAAAACACCTCGTATGACAAATTCAACACCAACTTAATCACTCAAGTTACAGGTCTGCACTCACCTAGGCCATGCAACCCCAAAGCAACACTCGTTCCAGGTTCAACTTTCCACTCAACACTTCTGATCTCGGCTTTGCCTCATGCCCGCTGGTAAAACTCCCACGTCTATTGTATTCTAATGGGCTCAGTCCTGTGACTCACAGCATCACACACTATTGGTTGGGAGGACATCAGTGGCTGAACTCCACATGAACACCCTCCAATCTGCTTCCATCGTGCTTTTATATACCCCTCCCTGAGATCGAACACGACAGGGGACATTCTGCCGTATTTGTACAACTTGTTTCCCTTTAAATAACAACTACAAGGTCTGATGATGCCAAGGTCTTTATCCGCACAATCCTTGCTCTGCTCATCAGAATGCAGTTGAAAACGGTCTGTTGTACACATGTTATCACTGAATGATTTAGGAAACACTGATAAGATAAAGTGAAACTCTGCCCGTGTATTACTCTGTCCTATGACTTGGCTAAGGAGAGGAAGACCGGACAGGCATGGCTCAGCACAACTGGACTTCCTGACTGAATTTCCTGCTTGATAAGACATCGGCATCCTGACATAATTCCCAAATGAGAACTTATTCCCTCTAACAAAAAGAAAACAACATTCTGTGACCATCTCAAAACTGAACATGTGAGACGGGCAAAGGTAAGGACATCCCCTAAACAACCGAGAGACATACAAGATGCTTGTAAAATTACCATCACATGCTCCACATATTTGTCTGACTCTGTTACTGTGACTTTTCATTGTTATTCCTAATTTAACATTAAAATTAAAAAATGTTTTTTTAAGAGCATATCCTTCTTTAAGGGGGACACCGCAAATCTGACGCATTCATGTCTTTTTTTTCTGTTTTTTGTAGCATTTGGGAAAAAAGTTGGAAAAGCTAAACATTTTTGGCAGCTGCATGACATCTAATGACTTGCCTCAAGTGATGTCACTTGTGTGGTGGAATTGTCTGCACCTATGTATTTAGATTTAAATCATCATTATGTTTATTCACTGTTCTCTGATGTCAGTCAGACCGGATAGAGTTCAGCTGTGACTGTGAGAAGCAAGGACAGCATAACGTGTCTAGGGTCTTCCCCTCATATCTGCAATGTTGTTTAGTAGACTTAGTGTCTCTTCCAAATTGTCCTAGACATCACAGACCAGTTTAGGTGGGTCATTATGACCCTGACGTCAATAATGTCTTTTCTATATATCCAATCCAACTTTATTTGTTAAGCACTTTAAAACAACCACAGTTGAGCAAAGTGCTGTACAGAAGAATAAATAAAATAACATAACAGCTCACATGAGATAAAAGAAAACTACATGTGAAATACAGAATCAATTTAAAAGACATGAAACAAAAGTAAAATGAATAGGCACGCAAAAAATAAATCAAATAAATAAATAAAGTCGACGTCTTACTGTGTGTCAAAGGCCAGGGACAAGAGATGGGTCTTAAGGAGAGATTTAAAAATATATATATATATCTATATGCAACGTATTGGGAGAGTTTGGCAGAACACCCCAACAGATGTGTTTTATTACTCCATCTCTCCTCTTACTGTATTCTTGTATTTATAAACTTTCTTTTAGCCATATGAGTCTCCTGAATCATGTGAAGTCAAGTTCTTTGTAATTTCCTCAACAATTTGTTCATGGTGAAAATGAAAGGTTTATAGTATACTCCATCCAGAGTAGATGTCCAGTAGGTATCCAACTTTAGTACCAGTCTCTCAAAACAGACAGTGAACAAACTTTTCCTTGACCATACCTCATCTGTCCCCGAGCTCACCACCTCCCCTCCTCCCCCCGCTCCCCCCCCCCCCCCCTTAGTGTTTTGACAGAGTGCAGCCGTTCGAAGGACTGATCTCCATTGTGATACGCAGCCCAAGGATGATTAGGCAATCAAAGTATTTTCTGTGGTTTGGGAAGTCTGTTGGTTTTCCTTCGTGACACTCTGCCATTACAACTCTACAAACAACAGCTGTCTCTCTTCCCCCACGTGACGGCAGCGCTAACGGTCATGCAAAAAAACAAAACATGTATGAAACGTGTTAACACCTCTGAGTGTCACACAAACAAACTGAGGGAAATGTAACCCGTCAGTGTGAACAAAGAGCTCAGAACAACAACCCAAGAGGGAGTTTGACTTCACTCTCTTTTCAGAAAGTAATATTTAGATATAGAGATAAAGCTTAAAAAGTTAGGATATATTTGATATCTGCTATATTGTTAAACAACGTTGTGTATCAGAGATTTAAACATTCAACAAAAAACTGGGAGTTTTGTTTTAAGTTCAAGACTAGTCTCTACTTCTAAATCTAAAACTAAATCCATTTTTGTTTGTAACACGTTTTGTCACTATAGTCACTATACTATATATGTTTTTTCTTGTTTTTCATTTGCTGTAAAGCACTTAGACTGTATTTGATTTATATGAAAGTTGCTATATAAGTAAAGCTTGATTGATTGATTGAATGAAGTTTGTATCTGAGGCTCTTTAAGTTGCTACTAGTATGAAATACCTGAGTTGCAGACTGAGCTGTTAGAAGTCGAGTTGCATTTTGGGTAATCTAGTTATCAGGTTTTGACAGGGAGGGTGTGTGTCCCCTTAAATGGGAACTCCAGATATTTTACTTTTTAACTCTGTTTGCAGCTCATTGAGCGTACAACTTATTTGAGTTAAAAACATATTTTAAGCTTCAGAGAGAGCTGCAGAACGTGCCCCGTTATTTCCACAACGTTAGGAGTGTGCAATGCTTAATGGATGTAATGCACTGTAACTCCATCCTGACTATTGGGGAGTCACAGGGACAGCATCACATACTCACTCCACATTCTGCACAGCAATAACACTCTGCAGCCAACAACTCCAAATGGTTCTCTGACAGCCCTGTAAACACTCTCCCTGCTGTGCTGTTCAGAGTGCGGGCCAGTGAAACTTCATCATAAAACTATGCGGGAATAATTGAGTGCCGAGTCAAGACTCCACGTGAAAACGTAAATGTTCACAGCGTGAAACTTAAACTGACACTGATAAAAGTCAAATCATGTTTATCACACTTGTCCTTTTCTGAGGACAGAGCTGGAACGAACGTGCTATTTAAAGCCACAGTGTAAAAAAAGTGAGAATTCCCAGAGTCCCTCTGGTGAACTTCTGGGAATTCTCATGTTTCCCCCCGCAAGGACACTTACCTTTTCAAAGCTGCTCATGCTTCCCATGCTTCCCAAACGGCCTCTCATCCGGCTGGCGCCCTGGTAACAGAGATGATTATATAATATT
This sequence comes from Labrus mixtus, assembly GCF_963584025.1. Lineage (NCBI taxonomy): Eukaryota > Metazoa > Chordata > Actinopteri > Labriformes > Labridae > Labrus > Labrus mixtus. The sequence goes on from NC_083624.1 coordinate 4,187,711, forward strand.
ATAACACAATTGCAAACACAACACAATTGCAAAAGTTCTGGGGGGCAAAACTTAATGGATCAGTAGAACACATTTACAGAGTTTTTTTGCAACTTGTACTGTCAAGACTGCAGTAAAATATGGACTCGTAATGCATCATAACATACATGAATTTAGAAATAAATGGAAAGTTTTATAGATTTTTGCTGATAAGATTGATAGCATTATTAGTCCCAAGACAATAACAGATGGTGGCAGAGGTCTCAGATTGCCCAGACGCTTCTCCTAAGGAATTATTCTGCTGTCTCAGTGACAGATGTGGGTCAATCCAAATCCCCCGAATGATAATGACACAGAAACAGCAACTGATACACAAAGGGAGACAAGAGGAGCTATTTTTTCTGTCAGTGTAAGACACAGGGATAAACGTAGAGAGGAAAAAAGTGTAGGTAAAATAACAGCAGGAAATTTAACAGAAATAAAAGCAGGAGGGGAAGGAACATATGATAAAAGAAATAACTCTCTGTCTAGACACACCCTTGCAAAGATGTTCTCCAGGGAGCTGGTGAGAGACGTGCGGGCTTTGTTCTTGAGAATATCAAGTTTGAAGCGACTGCTGGTGGCTGTGCCGTCACCTGCTGATGGGCTGTTAGCTGCATTCTGTCAGACAACAAAAGAACACAACAGAAATGTTGACTAAAATCTGAACCGCAGAGACTTTCACTGTGAGCTCTTAGCGTACCGACTCTGTAGAAGCACACACTAGTAAACCACGTGATCAGGAGTAATGCTGTGAGAACAACATTTAACATGCAACCCTCAGGCTGCATCACACGTAACTAGTAAGCCACAATCAGGTCATACTCGATTTCCCCTCAGCTTTACAAAAATGTACCAATGATCCAATTGATAAGGAGCTTAGGTCTGCATATGATGCATCAGGGTGGACAAAGAGGAATACAGAGCTTTTAGTGTAGCTGTAACAATTAAGTAAATGGTAAATGGACTTGAGCTTGTGTAGTGTTTTCTAGTCTTCTGACTACTCAAAGCGATTTTACACCGCCTGTCACACCTCCCCATTCACACACTGATGGTAGAGGTTGCTTTGTAAAGTGACGATCAAAAGTAATTAATCCATTCTGATTTATAATGAATGTCAAGTTTGTTAAAAGCCTTCAGAAACTGTAAGAGAAATTCAACCTATAACCTTGATCGCTGTTCTTGTCAGACAATAATAAACACTTTAGTGGGACTAATATTTTTCATCATGTGCAGGGTAAAAAAAAATATTTACCTGAGGGGCCTCTCCGATGTGGAGGTGTGACTTTTGTTTGGATTCACAGAGCTGCCTCAGATAGAGAATAACCAACTCATTCTCCTCCTGGTCTGATGCAGGCTTTAATTTCTGCAGATAGATACACAAACAATCAAAATCAAAGAGAAGAAAACACTGCTTTAAGCACATGCAGCATCTTGAAATTTTAACTAAAACTAGAAATCAAACCCTGACAAAGCTGTTAATGTGTCACTTATTTTGCAGGTAATGTTATTTTGTTCTCTAGGCTTGGCAGCCGTACCTGAACTCGCTCAAAAATCTCAGCCTGCTCATTGTCAGTCAGCTGGGAGAGATATTTTTGGATGGCCAGCTTTGCTCTGGGCGGGTAGAGACCTAGAAACAGAAGAGGAAAACAATAATTCACTTTCATGTTTTAACTCTACTAACAGACAATCCATCAATACATTCAAGTCACAGAAGATTGCTTGCATGTGGGCTGGCTGACCTTCAATCCTCTCGCAGAGCTTGTGCAAGTCATGCATGGGGCAGGCCTCGCAAAGCTGGACGGGGGTCTTGTTGCTCTGTAAGGTGGCTGCTGTTGAGAAAGCCTGCTTCAGGGTTAGCATCACCTCTTCAACCTGTTACACACGGGGTCAAACAAGGGATGCACAAGGTATTGGTTAAAGAGAAACGCTGCAGGAATTTTTGATTTGCATGTTTTGCTGGACTCACCAGAGACTCACTGGCACACTGGAAAATGTAGCACACATACTGATTGGGACCAGACTCTGTTTGGTCCCTGCAGATGAATCCAAAGTGGTCGGACTGCTTGATACCCTGCATTAGAGAGGAGACAAACATGAAACTGGGAGGGTTGTACTTTAGCATTGTTGTATAAAGTCCTATAATACAGATTCAACTGAAAAAAAGGACCAGACATGTCAGGGACACTAAAATCACTCTTGACAGTCTCCTATTTTCCATTCAATTAGTGAAATGACCACTTTGCCCACACTAGACAGTCCATTATCTAAATGCTGAATTTCTATTTAAAGAAATTATGTTGCAAAGCATATTCATACATCACTGATAATTGTGTCATTTGTGTTCCAATTATGGATCCGAAATGAAAAGCCTGAAGTTCTGTAAAAAAAAAAAAGGCACTAATGCATTAGATGTCTAGAAAAGAAATGCAAATTAAGTCTGAGCTAATTCTCTGGCCGTGCAGAGGGAGAGGAGAGAGACGCATTTAGAAAAAAATAAAGCGAGTAAAAATAAACCAACCTGACAGCAGGATGAGATATCTTTGAAGTTCTTCTCCAGCACCACAGTTTTACTGTCAGGACTTATGAGGTTTATTTCAAAACGTCCGACCTATGAAAGACAAAATACAGATTCAAGCAAGAAGTCACGGATGTGTGTATATACAAATCTTGTAAATTGCACATTTACACAGTTAACCTTTTACACATTTTTTTTATTGATGTCATGCTCATGCTGTTATGTCATGTCTTACGTTTTTTAAGTCAAATAAATTAAGTAGATTTGACAAATCAGTATATTTTTACTAATGTTAGAGTACTCAGCAACTTAACAGTGAAAATCTGGAGGTATATCTTGCAATATTAAGTTCAACAATATTTAAAAAATTATTTAAAAAGCATTTTTAAACATATTTTTAAAGCTATGGTCAGACATCAGCTAACATTAGCATTTAGCCACTTACAAGCTAAAATTCCCGTAAGCTAGGACTCGACTGACTATTGTTTGGTATTGTTACAAACAGCACATTTTATAACCTAATTCTAGCAAAGACAATACTACTCAACCAAAGTTAATCGTAAATAGGAAGTTGTTCGATTCTAATGCCAGCTTTTGTCTATAGCCGTTGTAGCTAAAGAATATTCTAGGTTCTTGTTAACCTTTGAGATATGGGCCAAAGTCCCAACAGATTTTAACATTTCACTCTCTTTTCAATTGCATCATGAATCAAATACACCACCTTCATACAACGTGCAACCTGGCACACAGAATTATAACATTAAATAGCTTTCAGCCTTTAGCATGACGTCAAAAGAAAATGGCTGCAACTTGGTTACGGTGAATGACGTGCATAAACAGTAACACGCTCTCATGCACTCTCAGAATCGAGGTCAGCAAATCTACACCAATGATTTTTCCCATAATTGACTGCCATGTGGAGTATCATATTGAGCGCCGTGCTCTCATTTTTAAATTTAGCTCCGTGAGGAAATGGGCATGGTGTGCGAGGAATGGCAGCTGGCTCTGTGCAGCTTGCATGCTTTTTCACAAAGCAGCAGCACCCTTATGTTTTTCTCAGGAGTTGCACTGTACTTAAAAAAAAAAAAAACCTCCTCAGGAGTTACAGCCTCTTTAAAGTGAAGCTGTTACACAGGGCCTAGCTGGTCTGTACATTATAACTGCCAGACACGGGCACATAAAAATGATTTGCAGTAGCAACAGGTTTCACAGGCTGGACTGATGCAAAAAGGGGGTAAAACAATGGTGCATCTGTGATGGTTGGAGTTAAGTTATTCAAGATGACAAATAATGACTTGGCAGGCAACAACAAAAATCCATCAATTTCATAGACAGGCGAGTATATTTACAGTTAGACCCTTAAACCTTACATCCACTTCCATTAAGGAGTAATTCCAAAATAGTTTAAACTCAGCTCATTAAAGCTGTACATTGTACATTTTCCCTCAATACCCCCATCACACATAGTAATAACTTTTCTGTACAATGCAAATGAATGCAACTGAAGTATAATAAACCCATTGGACCTGCCAGGCACTTGAGTGCCTGCGCATAGCAAGTGTCTGGTTTTAATTAGAGTACATTGCTGTTATGATAAAGCTCAGCCGCACTCAGAGATAAGGAACCTATAAGCCCATAAGCTCCCTCTAAAACCAAAACATCAGCAAAAGTACAAGAGTTCATTTACTTTTTTAAATGTGCAGCATTTCTTAATAAATGTCCTCTACCTGGAAGAGCATGGTGCGGTTCTTGTCGGCATCAGACGGCTGGACGTGGTTTGGTGCGCTGGAGTGTCTGCGGCGCGTGGGGCCCATGATGACGCCTTCCCCTGGTTTCCTCTGCAGATTCCCTGCCAAACTGCTGCAGCGTGTACGAAACTCCTGAGGCTCCTCGAATCCAGAGTCCTCCAAGATGCACTCTGGGAACGCCCCCCGCAGGCTGCTCTGACTGGCGCTGTTGGACAAACCTTTACGTGGATACAAAGGAACACACCGGCAAGTTATTTTAATTGACAATTGTGGCAGTTTAACCCTCAATTATCATTGGTGTACAGGTTAACCATTGGTGAACAATGTAATGAGTAATGAGCAATTTATCAAGTTCTTACTGAACTTTTCAGTTTAACCCTTTAACTGTATACAAGAAGAAGTGGATGAAGTGACAAAGTCAAACATTCATTCACCAGTGTTTTGAAGGCCCAGCTTTGCATTACGGCCGTTGACATCGTGTTTTTTTGGAGTAAGTGAGACCATATTTGGACAACAAGGATCAATACACATTACTGTCTCTACCACGCCCTTAAGCATATCATGCTCTATTGTCATCCTTAATCCAAATGGTACCATGTTCGCAGACTTTACGCATTAAATGGGAAGTATGGTGCCTTCCCCAACTAGTTTCATAAAATCTGGCTGTTTTTTTTTTGTTTCGAGAAACTTCATGATTGGTTTCACTTCTGAAACCAAGAGGTTAGGTCCATTTCTTATATACAGCCTCTGGATCACCCATAAAACCATCTACTCCAACATTTAGCTATATTTAACTTAAGACTTTATATAATACATTGAAGGTATGCACAACAGTTACAGTGGTATGTGACACTCAGAGGTGTCAAAAGTGTTCACATTCATTACTCAGGTAGAAGTATAGATACTAGGGTTTAAAAAGACTTCTGTAGAAGCTGAAGTATCAACTCAAGCTTTTGACTCAAGTAAAAGTGTGAAAGTGCTGGTTTCAAAACTACTTTAAGTATAAAAGTAAAAGTAATGTAAGGGGAAAAAATGCCATTAAGAATAAAAGCTTAGGCCGCGCCACAGCGTGTCGGAATGGTATATGTTTATACTTCTCATCCAACCACAATCAAAGTCACTTTATCCAGATGGCGCGATTTATCTGGATAGGTTTTGTTTTTTTTGTGTGTTTTCTTGAACGATGACAAGCCGGAATGAAATAGGAGTAACAAGGCTATTTTCAAAATGTAAGGAGTAGAAAGTACAGATAATTGTGTGAAAATTTAAGGAGTAGAAGTAAAAAGTCGGCTGAAAAATAATTACTCCAGTAATGTATAGATACCCAAAATTTCTACTTAAGTAAGGTAATGAAGTATTTGTACTTCTTTACTTGACACCTCTGGTGATGTGTTGTGTTGTATAATCTGTTAGTTTCCACCACAAGTTTCAAACAAATCTGCCAAGGCTGCATATTTGCGACACACGGGTAGCAATTTAAGGTTTTTTATTCCAACTGTTGCAGTGCACATGTCACATATCAATTTAACACATGTTTCCTATTTCTCAATCTTCAGGAGACTCTCACCTCCACCTCCGGTCGTGTCCTCTAATCCAAGCCCTTCCAGGCCTTCTTTACTCTCATTCAGAGCAGAGGACATTGGGTCTCCGTCTCCCCCAATGAGGAACTCCACAGGGGCGTTCTCAATAGACCCCCTCTGACCGTTGAGCAGTCGAATGCGTTTTCGCTCAACCTCATGCTGACGAAACTTATCAATGCAGTCATCGACAAGAGTGGACGGAGCCTTTTTGTGCGGAACAGTCACCTGGAAAAACAGTTTTCATTCAGTTGCAATTCAACTTAAATTAATTCAAACGCCTTATTGGATGAAAACTTCATATTTTTGAGGAGTTCACTCGTTTGTACCTTGCCACAGTAAAGCACTTCATACTTCTGGGAGTTGTAGAAGGCCTCCTCAGCCTCCTGTTTGGGCTTGGCTTCTTCCTTTAGGGCGGATTTGGACACTTGGCGAATCCTGCTGATCACCTCAGGGACCTGGAAGAAAAGAGAGTGGAACAGAGGGATATGATGAATCAGGAAAATCTGAACAAGGGAAACCATAACAAAAGAGAAAGGGGAGTGAAGAGGAACTAAAAAGCAAAGAGCAAGTTCCTCTGTCTGCTGAACAACACGAAAACAACACAATTATAACACAATGAAGAAATAAACATTGCAATTACCTCAGAAAAAAAGAGTTTTGTCTTATATGTTCATTTATATATATATATATATATATATATATATATCCAATCTGTTCAGGAAAAGCATTCATTTAACATAATATCATCATTACTGCAATTCTATTTACCTCGCAATAAAGGAAGAAAATATTGAAGGGCATTTAACATATTCCATTGGCTCTCTTATTCTTGATTAATTATAAAACACTGACCGTAAAGAAGCAAGCCTGGGCCGTTAGATGCTCTGATTTTTTAGGCACTTCCAATTCCGTAACAGTTTTTTTCTCACAGCCCAAAGTATTTGTATCGGCTTCTTATGATTTATCTTCGTAGTTTCTTTAAGTTTTGTATCCACATTTTTAAGCTTAGTTTATTCTCAATACTGTAATGAAAGTTTAAATGAGAATTCCAATAAAATAACCCCTGCAAAGTCATCATCTTTTGACTTAAATGTACAATCAGTTGTTGTTTGTACAATCAGTACAAACAAGTCAATGTTTTAGTAGACAGTCGCAGTTCAACCAAGAAAAATATTTTGGTCAACAAATGAAACTTTAAATGACTCAAGGCCAAAACAAAAGCACAAGTTGTTAACTAAATAAGGTCAATGAACAACAGAGAGACCAAACACTACATTGGGAACAGATATAGAAGCCTGGAAACACCTGTACTATGTAGAAAAGACGGAAAAAACAGAGGGCTTGAAGAAATTACTTGGAAGGTCATGTTGTGTTTTTTGGCTTTAGTGTTTACACAAGGCACCTTCAGAAACAGGTAAAACTGAAAATCTGTTTCTGCAACGTGCATCCAACAAGTCATGACACAAAGTGTTATTCTTTCAAAGCACACTCTTAAGCAATACTTAGAAAATCACAGCCAACAAAACTTAAGTCATGAGATACTTTTACAGTTGAGATTACAACAATTCTGGCAGACAAAACAAGAACGACAGTCTCAGATTCCCAGCTCTCTCTTTAACTGTCTAACCAAGGCCATAGACAAGGTCATCAGAATAGCACGTTCAAGACAACAATGAGTGCTTAAACAAACACCAGCTCTTTGCACTGCACAAATTCTGCTATCCGATAAGAGGTACACATTTACTGTTGAGCAAATACAATATATTTTGTATACAAGGAAGGGAAGTTGTGGAACAAAATACATCAATCTTCCTCCAGAGGTGTGACCGCAACAACAGGATAGGAGCAGGAGTGCAGGCAAACAGGAAGGGAACGATTGCAGATAAAATAGAACATCCTGACAAAAGTCTGTCTCTTCTTTTAATGGGCGCCGATTTATGTCTGAGGCGTAGAGATCAAATACGTGTTTGTCATATTGCTGCTCTTGCCACATGAGCTATTTTAAAAATTTTTCCAAGTGTCTGCCCTCCCAAGGGTAGAGCTGTGCCTGTGCTGGTGACAGAGGGCTGCATTGAGAGGGAGGAGAAGGGCAGGTGGTGGGGGTGGTGGTTGTTTGTTTTATACATACTCGGCCATGTCTTCAGGCAGAAAAAAACTGACCCATGAAAACGTTTTTCTAACAGTTAGCTGGCTTGTTTTCTGACGCATTCAAGGCCTTTAAAAGAATGTTGAACAGCAAACTTGCGGCAGAGCCCAGTAGCTACAAAGAAGGCACATAGCGAATCATGATGAGAAATGGGGAATTCATCTCCCTAATAAGGCCTGGACTACCTAAAAACAGGTATAAACAACACTTTGATTGAGAAAAATCACATTGTTTTTTTTTTTACCTTTAACTATGAATAATAATAACATTAACCATTTTCATGACAGGAAGAATTGTGTCATAACAAATTTGCAGCCACTGGTATTGAAAAATACCAAGGGAACCCCTTTAGGACCCATTTTAAAATGCAAATTTTTACAGCAGAAATACATTTTTTCACAGCCTGGTTCAAAAGACGGTTAAAACTGAGTATTTCTTTATTGTTACAATTGTACAGCATAGTAGCTAATTAGCAGCAGGACCCGCCTCATCCGATCTCTTTGCTCGTTTCTAGATTGATCAAAAGTTAGGTCGTCAACATTTCAAGTCATTCAAGCCTTACTCTTATTATTATAACAGCTTTAGTCCTCATGCGTTGTGTTAGCTGCAGGAAAGCTGTAGGTTAAATATGTAACTCTAGCTAGCTAAAGTAAGACATGTAAAAATGCATAACTCTCTTATCATTTTAATTTCTGAATTATACTGTGCCTAGTTTCCAAAAGTTAATTTGTCTTAGCTAACTCATGTTAGCTAGCCAGGACACAATCCTGTCATTTACAATACCAAATAAAAACTACAAATCCCACTGTTGCATCCACTAAGTGCCATGTGGATGGAAAGTATAGCAGCAAATTGAGTTACGAGAACATCAAATCAACCGAAGAGACCAATACCAACATCACTCAAGAAAAAGTTTACCGCTAATTGAATTAATATTGATGACAAAGTAAGAAATGTGCAAAATACTGATTTGTCTTTGACTACAGAAACCCTGCATTTAGATACTAGAGAGGTGATTTACATTAAAAAAATATATTTTTTTTTTAATTGATTTTGATTTCCTGGGATCCTAAAGTAGCCCACAATGTGTCACTGAAACTAGCTTCATATTATAACATTAGCTAACCAATGTTAGCAACCTAATAGAACAAGGAGGGCTAATTAGCATGTTAGCTGTGGGATTGGTTTTATGTTACCTGTTTAATGTATTATATAATGTAATGTAAGGTTTGAAAGATTTCAGAGCAAGACACAGGCTAGGACCGTTCATATGAAAAGTGGAGCCTCGTCCTAACTCTTAAATCATAACTTGAAACATATAAAAAAGCAATATGAGAGATTACACCTTTTACATTTGTGTGTGTGTGTGTGGGGGGGGGATAAGTTCTGTAGCTTTTTGGTAAAAGCAGGGCTGACACTATGAGGTCAGGGGAACTTAATAGCCTTGAGAATCACAACCTCACCATCTGGTCTTTGGATCTGCACACCTTTGTCACAGAGGAAAAAAATAACAGTGTCGTCTTGGCATTTAAAGGACCTTCTGGATAATACATGAGCAAGATGATGCCACAGCACCTTTGATCTGATTAATAATTTGCAGTAAACCCAAAGCAGAGCCACTAAAGGTGCTCATTCCTTGGCTCAAGACAGGCACAGACAGGCAGAAAGCTCCTGGGGAACAGAGGAAGGCTGTGTCTTTTTCCCACTGGAAATCTTCCCAAAAATGTAATCCAATATTATTATTATTTTTTTTTTTCAAAGCTGGTGTCCATCTAACCTTCAGCCATCTGTGTCCTGCTTTATTAAACAATATCAGCGACACTAGTGGGGATCTAAAGCCTGTCTACACAAAGCAGCAGAGCACAGCTTTAGGGCTTAGGGCAAAACAAACATGAGAATTGTCCTCCCTGAGCTGGCCGAGTCCTGAGCACGCTCAATGCATGCATGGCTCATGTAATGTCAGACCTCCCTACAACAGGTCTTCATAATAGCTGGTCAAACAGAAGCAGGCACATAGGTTTCCACTATCAGCACTATTGAGAAGCAGTGAAAGCCCAACACATTCACTCACAGCCCCCACGATCAGGCCTCATTAGACTTCTTTCAGAGACACACAGGTTATCATTGTGGAAGCACAAGATAATGATGTAAGCAGGCAAGGGGAGACAGAAGAAGAATTGGAGCTTACATTTTTCAAACGTGAAACTTCAATGATTTAACACACTTGAAAAAAAAAAAAAAGGTTCCTTATTAGTTTAAGCATAAACATGGATAAGACTCTCGCTGTTGTCACATGTTTTGAGTACAGCTGTGACGTCTTCCTGGTGCTATTCTGTCTGCACGAGGACCAACTGGGCACGGTAGTTAAACACAGTTCATGTCCCATGTAAAGCTACTTTAACAATATGCTTTGTCCTTGCTTGACAGAGCAGATGATACATTTTACCACCTCTCATGATATCCAGGTAACTAAGAATATATGGCCTTGAGTTCCTCATTCTAAGAGAAATATGATCATGTCTACAGCAACCTCACCGACCCTGGCTGAGCAAAGCTGGCTCAAGTGTGTCTCAACAAGCTTATCAACAACTCTCATGAACACATAGTGAAAAAAAATCATATTAAACAGATGGAAATATACCTTTATTTATTTCCCTTAAGTTTGACAAAACTCCTGAACACTCAGTGCTCCCTCTATTTTCTTCTCTTTGGTTAGAAATGTGACAGAAGATCTCAAGTATTTTTTAAACACTTAAACTATTAAAACAAGTGGAGATTTTATTGTTTTAAACATGGTGTAATTTAATCCAAGTATCAAAGTTTTAACAACCTTACAACATGCGGGATTCAATTCAGTCTATTTCAATGTTTTGTGATATCGCAAGTAAGGCTATATATGTAAGGAAAACTGGCATCTGGTAGTTTAAAGAACACACACCATCATCTGCATAACATGCTTTTTAGGTAGTTATAACAGTGGCGTCTGCATTTGTAGTTTTCACAGTATTTGAAACATCTAAGATAGAGCAGTACTTTTAGTGCAATCTGTGCAGAGGAATTGACAACTGCAGTGTTTCCCCTACCATTATATTAGGGGGGTGGCCCACCCCCCAATGGCACCCCCCGTCCCCCCTTTTAGATTTATTTTTGGGCTTTTTGTGCCTTTATTGTAGATATATGATAGTGGATAGAGTCGGAAAATAAGGAAAAAAGTCATTTATGGATACCTTTCCGATAGAACAGGACAGCTGTCATTAAAAGCATAAACACCAAGATTCCTTAAAGTGTTTGTGTCGGCGTCCGTCTGCCCACACCCCCCCCACCCCCCCAAAGCTGTAAACCTAGGGGAAACACTGAACTGCCTATATCATTATAACAAAAAATCAATTAAAGATGGATAAAGGGTTTTTGAGAACTGATATATAGAATCTGAAAAAGTTGAATCGTTCCAAATATTCAACTCTATCAATAAATTCTTGCACCCCCAGCCAACACAAATTTAACTTTTTTTCACGACTTGTTTGATGCAGATTTTGAGTTCTGCTAACTGCTGATTCAGACTTTTAAAGCACAGTCAGCTGTAAGTCTCGCCTTGATTTGGCTTACGAGTGCAGCCTGCATGAACTTAGAACTGCATGATGTAGGGCAACAAACAAGCAGCTGATGGTCACCAACTGTCAGTGAGAAATTCCTTTCTGGTCCAGTTCCAAGTCAGAGCAGAGGTGGAAAACACACAGACCTGTGGCTTACGCTGTGCAGAGCCCAACTGTCTCTTACTGGTTTGATCACAGGAGAATCCCAGTTCCTGCTAAGGTTAAACTGTCTAGGTTGTAAGCTTAAAAACATGTAGGTTATCTGACAAATCTTCCTGGTTGATCAGAACCTGAAAGTCAACAGATAATGAAAATCAGGAAAAACATCGCTCCATCTTTCAGATTAAGAAAAAGAAAGCAAGCTCACACACGCTTGATCTTTGTTAATTGATAGTTGCGTCAAAATCACAGACTGTATAAAAATGGACATTGTAGCACCTTGCCTCAAGTGAAGCCAAATGATTTAAAGCTCCCACTACTGACAAGTACAAGTCAAAATGCAACAGACAAAATGCAATAATTGACAACCCTTTTGGCTGAGTGGGCTCCCGCTGCACTGTGTGCACCAGATTAGCAGAGTGGAGGAGGATCGGTGAAGGGAAACGTATAGCTAACACTATTACACAAGGCATTGAACTTCCAGTTTTTACTATATAAGATGTGTACATTACATAAGAATCTGTTCTGCTGTGAAGTGTATCGACCCAAGGGATCTTTGCTTTTTTTATCAGTGAGTTAAATGTTTGCAGAAGTGGCATGACATCCATGGTTCTAGCCGATCTCTACTGCCCAGACTCTGGCTCCAAATGGGCAATATGTCAGTGACCGTTACTGGATTTTGGCTTCATCTTTGTACAACGGTATGACGTTGAGGCGGGTTGTCCATATGTGCCGTGTGTGAATAAGCTCAACTGAGTCAAGTGTGAAATTTTTGTCTCACTTAGGTCATAAATAAGTAACCAACATCCTGAGCAAGTACATTAAAGAACATTTAAGTGTTTTCCATCCTAACTTTGATATTATTCGTGCAAAATGTTACACACAGTCATGGATACGCCGATCAGGAGTAGAGATACAGTGGAGTCATCCATACAAGATCAAATGGTTGCACCTTTTTATGCAAAGTAGATTATTATTTCAAAAACTTTTATAATACATAAAAAAGGGATAAAGTTGCATTTCAAGTCTGACTTGATTTGCAGCACCCAACCTTTTAAACGAAGGAGTGCACACAATGCGACATTCCATGTTTATCTTTGGACAATGCTTTGTTGGCATCGATTCAAGTCCAACTTCTTTTCTATGCATACAAAATCTCACAAAGAATGACATGTTAATTACGCCTAAGGACAACTTAACTGTTAGTTTGTTTTAACCCTTCACATCATATTAATAGATGCCAGGGGGCCTTTCATTAGGATTTGCACACTATAAGCTGGATATGTCTCCAAGACTAAGCCTGGCACTCACATAAAACTCAGCTGGGGCAAATACAAAAAAACAGTTTCACAATGAGAATGCAACCTGGCAAATAATCTAAACATTCAAAATCACTGCAGCAGCAGTGTACTGGTGTACCAGGCTCTCCTCATGGTCCACCTTGCACAAGTTGCTAGCTTGCTGGCTGCCAAACCAGTTTTCGTTGCGTAATCGTTGCTTGGAGAGGTATGTTCCAGGATGCCTTTCTAACAAACTGCTGCTGCATACACTTGCAACTGAGAGAGGGAAGACACCCTGGAAAGCGTTCGATGCCTCCTCTCTTCTCAGCTTTCAGCAGCAGACAAACAGTCGGCTCAGTGCTCTGCACATACCACACAGGAAACACGATACACCATGGGAAATATTTGAAAATCAATGCAAAACGTGAGCCTTTCACTGGATATGTGTTTGTGAACGTGACGTGTGAGGGGTTGCCTTGTTGATTGGGTAAACAAGAAAAACGTGGAAAAAGAGTGAGATTTCAGCTTGGGTTACAGCAGGTGAATTCCTCCACCAAAACACCCAAAAAAACAGGCGTGTAAATCTTAAATGTCATTATATTATATACTATATAAAAACAAAGCACGTTTACTGATAAAGCGCAGTCTGATATGATTTTGATTTCATTCAATTAAGGGACCTGCCGTCGACTTGAGATCATCCCATTTGATACAATCAGTTACAAATGTTTAAAATCAATACTGTCAATCTAAATCAATACATACTGATGTTTTGTTATATATAAAAATGATGAAGCAATTCTGCTTACTGTCACTCCCTTCAAGCACACACACACACAATGACTTAAACTGTATTTCAACAAAGGGCTGCACACTGACTTTCAAACTCCCATGTTCCTGATTTTGCGCCACATTTGGCCCTTTTATTACTCAAGAGTGGCAGCTGATCAGCGTTTAAATGTGCTGACTCGATACAGTTGTTGTCACACTACAGAGATGTCTGATCCCCGAGAGGGAAACACAGGCAGAGGTGGATTAACTTTAACCAAATATCCAGAGAGATTTGTTTATCATTCTCACCGACTGTTGGCCTAAATACTTAATACCAAAGCAAAAAAGTGTTTGGATCATTCACTAATCTGCTCTATGACATTGTTGTCACTTCAAGGAGATTTTAAATCAGGCTTTCTGGGCTATTCCTTTGTCTTGGGTTTATACTGTACTTGATTTAAGGACTCTTGGGGGTTTGAATTTAAACCCTTTGGCACATTTTACACACATAATATAAAGGTATGGATTACAGATGTTCCAATAGACTACCATTATTCTCTTCCAAATACGATACAGAGAGTACCTAGACATAAGTATTTACTGATACAGAGTATCCCTTCTATTCAGTCATATTAAAATATTCATAATATCAGTGGGTTAGGGTAGTCTGTTTCTGAAATAGATCTTTAAATGGACACACTCTTAGATAAAAGATACTTTACATACACAACAATACTGGAATCAGTATCGGAAAAATACATATTAAAAATGTTGGGCTTCCCTTTAAATCTTGACATCATCAGGACTGGCACATTATTAACACATAACAAAGGTGGGGCATTGTTTTGGAACTTTTCATTCCAAGCTAGGGTCAATAAAAATATTTTATGTCTCCATAAGTCATTCTACTACATAAATATTGTGTATTATTTGATAAATACTGCATATTTTGCACGTTCTGTCTTTTTATCAGGTGTATTCCTGGTTTTGCTGCTCCTGTGTGTGTGTGCGTTAAGGTGTGAGTGACACCTGGACGGGCCTACCTGCTTTGGGTCGCAGGCCTTGAAGACGTGACAGGACATCTCGGACTCGGGGTTGTCCGGCTGTCCCCGCAGCAGGTAGGAAAAGTACTTGAGGTCATTGCTGTTGTGGATGAAGCGAGAGATGAGCTGCGCCTTGTGCTCGAATATAAACACGGAGCAGTTGTTGCTGCTGGAGGGGACGCACCGGACGAAGGGGGGGTTGAGGACCAGCTGGACCTCCCTGGGCTGCACCACGGGGCCGCAGTCACCCCTCTCGCTCCTCCGCCGGATCTCCGCCACCAGCCAGGGCATCATGGGCAGGGTGGTCCGCCTGTCGAGCGAGCAGCCGCCGATGTAAGTCAGGGAGAACCTCCGGTCTGACTTCGGAGGGCTGCCCTCCCTCTCATCCTGACTCTCCATGATTGCAGACCCATCCTGACTCTCCATGATTGCAGACCCAGCTGACTTTCAACGCGTTGACAGCTGTTGGGGAACTTAAAAACTAATGTAAAAAAAAAAGGCGCCAATGTACCATTTCCTACATCCAAGGCGCAGTTGAGGCTAGTTAGAAACACTTCCAATACCACAATACATCATGAAAGTTTATCTACTGAAGCGTTACCCATACGTGCACAACATGTGCTTGTTTCAGCTGCTGCGCTTCCATGTTCCCAATCTCTCCAAAATCTCTCCACCGGACACCTTCAAGGACTAGGATATGTAACCTTTTTTTTTCTGCCTTGTTCCTCCACTGTTTGCATAGGCAGGGAGTCAGATCCCCGAACAGTCCTGGTACTGTACTACCCCAGTCAGGCTTGCTTGCTAAAACGTGGCTCTGGATGACTCCCGTGTAAACACAATTCGCTCAGAGGAATCTGATTTCTCGCTCCGGTGGCTCACAGCAGCGCACGAATTCAGTCCATGCGCAAAAATCCCGCTCCAAGCTTTCGCATTCTTTTCTTTCTTCGTTCTTTAAACTACAAATACTAATGATTGCATCGTCTTTAAATGCAGCCGAACATCTACTGTGATCCCTTTCTTCCCCCCAACGCCTTGGAGGGCGGAGCGGCTGTGTGCGCGTCGACGACTCGCCCCAACCTTCCCATGTGCTGGAGGAGTGGGACGGGCACAGCCGCTGTTTGAAACGTGACAGACGTGAGCTCCACCTTTCTTTACAGAACAAAATAACTGGAAAAGCCTCCTCGTGGGTAAGAGTGGAGCGTGTTTGCAGCCCCCATAGTAGGCTACTACTTCCTTGGGGCTAAAACCTTTTGTGTGTTGTAATCCTTCATACACGCCATCATTGGTAAAAAAAAAAAAAAACAACCAGGGGTCAGACTTGTTCAAATACTGAATGTTTGCAGTAAACCAAACGCAATCCTTCAATGTGTTTACCTACAGCCTGTGCTGAATCATATCTGTAATCAAATCTGTTATGCTTGGATGTACTCAAGTTCCCATCTACCCAGTGCCATAATTTAAACTCACCCACTTCTCCCAAAATAGCAGCTGCGCCATAAATAACCTCATCACCAAGACAGGGGGGCCTTAAAAGCTCTGCGAGTCCCACAGCACTGCTGAAGACTCTGCAGGGTGAACATGTTTTAACTTTAGACTTTCATGTTGGAGGGGCAATCCATCTCATCCCTACTACACACCCAAATGTAATGAAAATATGTGTTTGAGTGTTGATGCTGTTTTGACTATTCCATAAGTCAAATCTGTTTATAGTTGAAGGATCCATGTATTTGATGCAGATTCTTTAAACTCTGTGCCAAGATGTCTACAGAGAGCCTCAAACTTCTAAATGTGAATCTCCGTTAGACAATGAACAAAGTAGGTCAGAATTATTTCTTGGTGTTTTCAACCTAATCACAAATATTTAAAACTCTGACACAACTGTATAATATTCATTTTATAGAGTGCACAGTTTCTGACCGTTTCGTCTTCACTGAGCTGTGAAGTTGGAGTAAAATAAAATTCAGCAACAACGATTCAGAACTTTAAAAAAATTGTTTATTGCATTACTTCAGTTAGTTATTGACCACAGTAGAAAAAAAAAGCACACAGAATGTTTTTTTAGCAGCACAAAGGAAAAACAAACAGGAAGACTTTATAATTTAGACGTTGACAAAAATCACAAAGACAAGAGAAAAAAACCTCAAACTGAAAGTATACAGCTAACAGGATGCCGTAATGTGGATTCATCACATCCTGTAATAAGGCTAAAATAAGCAAAATAAACAAAATAATTCAATATTTCTAAGTCTCAGTTAGTACAAAACTGGAGGCAAACTAAGTTTAGTGCAGCTTTAGTTCATCTAAACCTCGTCGGTGTTAGACATTTTGTAACAAATTTGGCACAATTAGAGAGTTACAGTATAAGCATTGTTGATATATATATATATATATATACATATATATATACAACACATGCAATATTATTATTAACACAAGCTTAAAGCAAAGCTGCTCTGATACAGTCACATGATAAAGAAATGTTGAATGTGATTGAACTTGTCTTGATGAGCATCGTGACTCACTGGAAGGTGTTTCACCTGTTTGACATGAACCCAGAAACCCTTCTCTGTATACTGCAATAAAGCTCAATCACATCACACATCTTTATTTTTTTTTATACTGTCTTAGTTTGGCTTAATAGATAGCTGGACGAGCCATTGGGAGGAGGTACACTTACATTTTTAGCAAAGTACGTTAAGGCGTTTTCAACTATTTAACCAGCTGAATCATTCAGGAGATTATTCAACGTGCGACCGTTTGAGAAGTGCAAAGGGATCTTGAGACAAGCAGTGGTCGGACGCTCACGTCAAGCTGTTTTTCTGATATGTAAACTTCAGTGTAACTGGGTCAAACACTTCATGTGTGTTTGCAACCATCACACAGTCTCCATAACAGCTGCCATCTCCTTGAACTGCTTGTGAAAGTTCTGCAAAAGGACAAAAAAAAAAAAATCTTAAAATCAAACCCAGTTTTGAATTATACCGAAACATTGCATTGGCATGAAGTGATACAAGACCTGGAACTGTGGAATGGTCATCTCAAAAGACCTGTGAGTGACCTGACCCGAGGGCTCGACGATCTTCAGCAGCAGAGACACGTACGGGGAGTTCAGAGATCGGCAGGTGTCCGAGCTCACCGCCATGCCGAGCTTCCACTGCATGTCCACCAACTGGAAAACACAGAAGAAAAAACACAAACAAGATGAGTCTTTTTAAGCCTTGTAAATAGACATATTTGGCCATTAAGTCATCGGAAATTACAAGACTGTCATAGCGCTTTACTTGCTGACATACCTGGCTGATACTGAGCATGGAATGGACTTCCTGCTGAGCATGGACCGATGCTCCGTGTTCGCTCCACAGCTTGTGCAGCGCCTGAAGAGAAGCTTTGGGCCACTTGATACTGCTCTCCTCCAGCCGCGACACGAGGTCATCCCCAGAGACGTTGCTCTTCCCAGCTGACCTGGTGACACAAATGTTAACTTACAGTATCATAACATCCTTTTTTTTTCTTTTTTTTAATCTTTTTCTATACCGATAATCATCCAGAGCAGCTGCTGTTGTAACTAAATTACATAACTTGAAATTCTTGTTTTTAGAGATTTTGAATAGATATGTAAATATCATCCTGCAGAGCATGTTTTTTTTTAAATTCTGAGGCAACATAAAGATTGGGATTTGATACCTGAAAGTTAACAAGAGATATCTGATCATGTCCTGTAGAGCGTCATGTTCAAGACTGACTCCGGCTTTTTGAAATCTCTGCCAAGAAGAGCAAACAAAACAAACAAAACAAAGAAAGAAAGAGGAACTCATGAGCATTTGGTTACTGTGCGCTAAATAATATTTTTGAAGATGCTTTGACTCACATCCGATATTTCAGCTGAATCCACTCCTCTCGTGTGGCCTTGTAGATAAGTGAGAATGTGCTGACACTGTGGAGATTAGAAGATCGGTTATCAGATTTACAGAATAACTTAATGGCAGATAGCACCACATCCTCTGTGACTGGTGCAGAGCACAGCGGCTAATAGACCTACAATAAGCTCTATTACGTTCTGTAACTACAACTTCATACTACTGCAAATTGTTGCAAGATGAAGAAGGATGAATGTTCATAATTGTAACTTATACATTCTTTCAGTGCTTGTTGTTATCAAACACGTTGCTCTGGACAACATGTATGTGCTGCTTCTCCTCTAAGAACTTTCATATTAGAGCTTAATTACTCTCCATTCGGCCTCAGCTGGACGCTTTGTGACTCATTTAAAATGAAAATGCAACATGTAATATGTTGTTGCATGGTGATGATAAGTAAAAATAGACATTAAAAATACTCACTGCTTCAGCCAACAGATCTGGAGAAAGCTTGCAGATGTTGTCCACAGCTTTGTTTACACCTGCAGCACAACAGTGACACATTCATTCATTCAACCTGTATTTACACTCCAGAGATCACTGAGGGGCAACAACTCATTTATCGAGTGATTACAGAATCAATTAAAAGACGGACAACAAATCATTAAATGCACAGATAAATACAAGACTGCTAAAACCAACAAACTGGGGTTTTCTAAGAAGCTAAGACAATAAGTAAGCACTAGAGTGAAAGAAAAAGTCGAAATGTACTAAGATACTTCAGCGAGCTCAAAAACTAAATTCAATAAATAAAACACACTTGTGTAAAACAGTCACAAACAGGCTGGGAGGTTTCAAATCAGGGTTTCTAAAAAGCCCAAAAGGTGAAGATGTTGTATCTTATTCCAAGAGGCCGGTGCAGAATAAGAAAAAGCTGATTGTCCAAGTTCTGTTGCTCTCCAGTTTGCCCATAACCCTGTAACTTTCTGGAAATTATAATTTGTCACTGTGACATGTAAGATGTATTCGCTCTCTTTAAAAGTAGACAAATAGCCTTTAAAATATGAAATAATTATCTACACTCTATGAAGTTTACAAACAAAATTATAAAATATATTGAGAATACAAGAGGATAAGTAGCAGGTCCATCAAATAAAGCAAGGTGTGTCATAAAAGGTGAAACATTTTTATCTTGTCTGTGCACTTGAAGGTAACCATGTACGTTTCTATTGAATAATAATAAAGTTAGATACGGTACAAAAATAAAACAGCACAGCTTTGAAACACAATGAAAGAAATAATATCATTAACAAAGGAGAAAGGACAGCAATGCCAAAGCTTCATGTCCCAAGATGCACCTGTGTGTCTCAGTCAAAACAAACATGGCAGCCCCCATCGACTTCCTGGTTTGGAAAAGAGTCGCCACTTTTTCTATGCGTTTTAATCTCACGTCGACTTAAATGTGCCCTCAGGATATTCTAAGAGTATTTACGATTTAAGTGTAAAATTAAAGTGAGCTATCTGTGAATATGAATCCAGGACCCTGGCAGCTTATTGAGCAAACGGTAAAGAGTATTTAATTTATTGTCTGACGATGATGATTGTAAAGCCCAGTGAATACACAGATCTCTTAAAAAATACGTAAATAATCTATTAAAAAAAACAAAAAACATTACGCTTCTTAAAATAATTGAAACCTACCATGTGATTCCTCTGCTGGTGGCATCTTCTCAGTCAGTCAGACTCCGAGTTCAACCTTGTGTTCGTTTCAGCCAATTACTCGATTAATTGGTCGACTTAATAAAATACTATTAGTCGTTTTTATTACTCCAGAGACAAAAACAACAGACTGTTATTGCACAGAGATCTCCTGCAGCTTGTAGACAGTTGCAAATATTCTTATTTGGTTGTTATTTCTGTAACAGTCTTTCAACAATCACAAAAGGTGCATATCGCCACCTACTGTGTGGGAGTGTTTACTATTTAACAGGGCAGGTTTGACAATGAAAAAGTCATGCGTTTTTCCTTTTAATTAGGTTATTATTTAATGTTGAAACTTGGATTTGTAAATTATAATGCAAATTAGATTATTTAATATAAATTGTATTTATGAGATAATCCTTTATTGATCCCACAACGGGGAAATGTACAGTGTTATTATAATAATAATAGACTTTATTTGGCATGGACATCACAGATACATTGGACGAACCAGATGCATTGTTTAAGTGTTTTAGCAAGCATGCTTGTTCTCAACACCTGTCCACAGGAGTATGGAGGACGAGACCTGACAAAAGTATAAATAAATAAATGTATAAATAAATACTGGAATAAATAAATAAAAGAATGAATAAATAAATAATTAAATGCGTGAATTAATAAATAAAAACTGGTAAATAAATGGGACATAAATAATTAAATGTCTTAAATTTATTTCTACATTTATTTATTTATTTATTTATACTTTTGTCAGGTCTCGTCCTCCATACAGGAGGCTTTTGAAAGGAAAACAATTAAGATAGGGAGAAAAGCGATAAAACAGAGAAAACAATAAGGAGAGAATAAATAAATAGACTTAAACCGTAGAGCAAAGGCAGCATGATCAAACAATAAACCAAGTTACAGCAGCAAAGAGCAAAGATTGCAAACAAAAAGTGAACATTTTAAAAAATATAGATCAGCTGAGAGCTGCAGTTTTGACAAAAATGTAGTCAGAATATTCAGTGTAACACAGATATGCACATAAAGTGTAACATGTTATTGCACAAAGTGGTTTGATAAACATAATATAACATTAATATAACATTATTATTGCACAAGATCAGAGTTAATTGTGTGTGTGTGTGTGTTTTGTGACCTACTTGCAGCAGGCTTGGTTAAACAGCAGCATGAATTAAATAATTCACACATTTCTGAAAATTAAAAAGCATTTCTCTTAATGCATTTTAATTTTTACAGCTGGTGGAGAGAGAGGCCTCTAAGCCAAAGAGGGACAACAACCCCCCCGTCTGGCAATTTTATGTAGGTGCTATACACAGATTTGGATGAAGTGAGTTATTTTGAATTTACAAAAATCTACAAAAAAATAGATTAAATTTAAATTAAATTAAATTTAAATTAAATTTACTAAAACTTACACGGATTTTGAATGAGTGAGTGATTTCGGACACAGCCACGGTTATGAATCTGGAACGGTCCACTGTTGAGTTTATTCTGGGGGGTAGCACATTATAGAAATATTTAATTTCTGCCTAAACAGAACCGTTACACAGCTACTTATGAGACGGAGAACACACATTTATGCACTAAATATTTTGTACTTGTCTATTTTTGTAACGAGGTACTGAAAAGTGGAGGGGGTTTTCTGGTTTATGAAAAACAAAGTACCCCTGCAAAATGTCGTGGTCCACTTTCCTTTGCGGAAGCGCTTTGCAGCTGTCAAAGAGATTTTTGGTAAATCACTTTCAGCTCACAGTTGAACGGGAAATATCTGCAGAAGTTCAAGATGGACTGTCCACGCTGGTTGCCCCTTGAGTCGAATCCAGAAGTATGTTTTGATTCTATTTCTTCTGTTTGTTTTGTTGAATCGATGTCATTCATTCTCAAGCATATGAGAGGAAGCTAACCTGCAGCTAACAGTGAGAACAAAAGCTGAAACCCGGTGTGGCTTCATTTCTTAAACTTAAAGCAATTTTATTAATGTGTTTATGTCTTTTCATTTCAGGTCATGACCAAGGTAAGTACTCATTTTGACTAAATTTGATAACAATTATGTTTGAGCAATAAGCTGCAGAGGCATAAAGTAAGGCCTACCCTGAGGTGACGCAACGTAACGTTAGCATTCACATATAAGTGTTTTAATGTTTTATTGTTTTATAAAATAATGACAGGCGGCAGGCAAAGGAATAAAAATATTTTTAAAAATATATATAACAATGTGTTTCTAGCAGCACTCTGTAATTGTATGTATAAAATAACACATTTAAATGCTATACAACAGTTTTTGTCATCTATCTGATGATTTAGCAAATTAACTGCTGACAAATTAAGATTAAAAACTTAATTAAGCCAAGACTTCAATTCGATGTAGATGTAATCCAAGTTTAATAACCAGACTGTTGAGAAGTAAGTAAAACTTTATTTGTGTAGCACTTTTAATACACTCAACTAGCTTCTCAAATAAAAACAATCAAACAATTTTTACAGTGAGATAATGTACATACTTTTACTTTTATTTGTTTTTTATTTATTTTGTTTTTTATTATTATTTTTTTTATTTTTTTTTTTTGTATCTATTTTTTTGTACATTCTTAATCTTTTACAATTTTTTAAAATTGTTTCTTTTATTATTTTTATTATTTTTTTATTTTTTAAATCTATTTTTTTGTACATTCTTAATTTTTCTATTCATATTTAAATTGTGTCCTGTGTTCACTTTTTGTTTGCAATCTTTGCTCTTTGCTGCTGTAACACTGTACATTTCCCTGTTGTGGGATAAATAAAGGATTATCTTATCTTATAATAGATAATCTAAATGGGTTGGATGTTTTCAGACTTTCTTTGTCCACAAAAAAAAAAATCTGTTAAATTGTATCCATTCTTAGACGGCAGTTTTGCAAATCTCTATCTTACATGAAAACATGGAATTTGCTCTTATGAGGAAGTCGGTGCTTTCCAATTGTTAGACTGCAAGTGTACAGTTCCAGCCAATACACATTAAGTCAGCTGATTATGAGAACTGTATCTCATATCAGGCAAGCATCAGGTACACAATCAAATTTACCATAATAAATGCGTAAAAAATATTTCCTTTCAAAGAAAAGGACCAGAAACTATAATTTCCATGAAACTTCTTTTGAGATAATTAGGAAATAAATTGTTTGTTTTTTAAACATAGCATTTAGAGTATTTATTGGAGATTAATGGCAATTATTTGACTTTTCAATTGTATGTTTACAACATGTCTATGGCTCAGATTCTTGCCTTTTGGGGGGTTTGGTAGGACTCAGTTATTTCTGCTGTAAATCATAAAACTTGACTTTTATCTTAAATTGCTGGGGCAAACTTTTATTTTTATTTTTGAATGCATTAAAATTGACTGTCATCTTTGTGTAGTTTGTGAATTGCTTGGGTATGAAACCAACCTGGCAATTTGGAGATGTGTATGGACTGGATCCAGAGCTTCTGAGCATGGTACCAAGACCGGTGTGCGCAGTGCTGCTCCTCTTCCCCGTGACTGAGAAGGTACTTGTTATTACTCCCAACAGCTTTGACATAAAATGGGCTTATTGTACATTTGTGAACAATACAGTATGTCTCCATTATTTTTGTGTGTGCATGTTTGAAACATAAATTCTGCACATGTTGTACAGACCCATGTTTATGCCATAAGAAACCCTGTTCATGAAATGTCTGTTCTCTCCTGTCTCTGTTCAGTATGAGGCCTTCAAGCAAGAAGAGGAAGAGAAACTGAAGGATCAACGACAGGAGGTTTCTCCTGATGTCTACTTCATCAAGCAAACTATTGGAAACGCATGTGGAACAATAGGATTAATCCATGCAGTGGCAAACAACCAGGCTCACCTGGAATTCGGTGTGTAGTAGTTATTCCATTTATGTCCTATGCAGCATTAGAAATGTGATTATTTGATGGTAATATGTGACAAGGCTTTTTCATTCTAAACTCATGGTTACATATTTTTTTAGGAATAGAACTTAGTTTTAGACCTTGAAAAGATTTATCTTGGTCAAGTATTCTCCCATTGCACTATAAGTGTATCAACCTACAGTATAATCCAAACACGTTTTTCCTTGCAGACATTTCTTTCTTCCAGGTCTTACTGTTTGTTATCCTTTCTCCTCAGAGTCCGACTCGCCTCTGAAGAAGTTTATTGAACAAACCACCAAAATGACTGCGGAGGAAAGGGCCACGTTCCTGGAAAAAGATGAGGTAAGAGACGGATGAGACGATGACGTTTTTAGAGATACAAAGAAAAGACTTAATTGAGTCCTCGATCTTTTCACAACAACAAATTATGAGGTTGGAAATTTTGTTCTGATCTTTTAATCAGTCAGGGGGAGAGGACAAAACTAAAAGTTACTAAAATTCAATTAAACGGTTGATAATTGTGAAATTGTGTCACATGTTACATCAAGTATTGATGCACCGAACCTGGGGGGACAGGGCCTTCTCAATAGCTGCTCCCTCCCTCTGGAACTCACTCCCAACACACATTCAACACTGCACCGACCCTCCTACTTTCAAATCACTGATCAAAACTCACCTCTGTAAACAAGCTTTTAATGTATGATTGTGATGTGTTTTCTGTAGTTTTACCTTTTATTGTTGTTATCTTTTATGATTTGTGTGTAATGTTGCAATGTCTGTTAGTCTGTCCTTACTGTGCTGTTCTTTCTGTTTTAAACTATTGTAAAGTGGCTTTGAGTTTTTTTAAAAGCGCTTATAAATAAAATGTATTATTATTATTATTTAAGTATGAAATAGACCAATAAAACGATCATGAACTACAAAACTAAAATGTGCATTACTGTCAAGTCATGGGCTTCTTTTCCTTCTTTGTGTTTCAGAGTATACGTGTGACACATGAATCCAGTGCACAGGAGGGACAGACTGAGGTTTGTGTTGAGTTTCACGTGGTCTCTGCTGACCGAGGAGGCTTCTGACAAATATAAAAAAAACTGCTTTTTGTTGCATATCGTTAACTTCACAGCCTCAGAGAACTTAATGTGGATTTCTTGTCTTTTGCAGGCCCCGAGTTTGGACGAGAAAGTGAACCTGCATTTTATAGCTTTTGTGAATGTCGGAGGACATTTATATGAGCTGGGTGAGTTAACTACTGCTGATGTATGTGTATATAAACTATATGTACAGTAGTTGTATTTGTCACATTGTTGATGGCAGTAGTTTTAATTTCACGTTTTTGTCATATCTAGATGGTCGGAAGCCTTTCCCTATTGTCCACGGAAAAACTTCAGAAGATACTGTCCTCGAGGTAAGACAAAGAAACAAATCAAGGTCACAGAAATAAACTCTTTGGATTGGAGAGATGAGTTGGAAATCGTAATTTACGTGATTTGTCGGATTCCCCCCCCCCCCCCGCAGGACGCCGTAGCCGTTTGTAAGGTCTTCATGGCTCGTGACCCTCAAGAGGTTCGTTTCACCATCATCGCTCTCTCCAAAGATTCCTACTGAGGAAACTCCATCACGAAAGAAAAAAAGATGAAGCATGACTGCCAAACATTCTCAAGTGCTGACTTAATCCGAAACTACAATTCTTTTCTCAATGCTTTAGCAAAGTGATTGGAGGGAAATACTTAAATGTCAGGGAAATCATTCTAAGGAACTTTCTTGCGGTACATCACTTGTTGTTGGTGTGAGAATGTCGGGTGCTGCTTTGCGACTTAAAAAGTATTTCTTGTTCAGATCAAAATCTTCCAGTTCCTTACTTGCGAAGACATCTCCCATCACTGTCAAACAGATGATAGCTGTACAACATACACACTGCACTAAAGTCTGTTTACATGGCTTGTTTGGCTTTTCAGTTTAAACAACTTTCCACGTCGCTGAGGGGACTTTTGATGTCGAGGCGTTTCTGATCATGTGTCTCACCACTTGGTTCAAAACCTGAGGAGGAAAGACATTTTGCTATAGGCTCTTATTTAAGTCATGGCTTTGACTCAAACGATAAGCTTGATGCTGTTATATGCAGTAATGATGTTATGTAACGCTAATTAAAGAAATAAAAATGTCTCCTGTAAGCGAGGCTCCTTGAAAAGTGCAGACTGTACATCCGTGCGGAAGGTGCCTACATTTTTGTAATAGGAATCCAATTCTGTCAAATAAAAGGCAAATTTGATAAAAGTCGCACTTGTGGATCTTCTGTGTAACACGAAACATCTCTTCACCTGCTGCTCTTCAAAAGAGTTTCAAAAAGTCATTTGGCGCACTGGTTGACATTCTCAACAACTGAAACTGAAAAAATGGTTAAACACTTTTATTGCAATCAGGAATGTGCCCACAACTGTCGCAGAGAAGAGATCGCCTTAATTGTGCCTCGTCTTCTTTACATGAATAAGCCTGTCCCCTGCAGTTTTGCAAATCTCTATCTTACATGAAAACAGAAAACATGAAATTTGCTCTTATGAGGAAGTCGGTGCTTTCCAATTGTTAGACTGCAAGTGTACAGTTTCAGCAAATACACATTAAGTCAGCTGATTATGAGAACTGTATCTCATATCAGGCAAGCATCAGGTACACAATCAAATTTACCATAAATATTAAATTTCAAAGAAAAGGACCAGAAAATATAACTTCCGTGAAACTTCTTTTGAGATAATTAGAATTTTTTTTTACATAGCATTTAGAGTATTTATTGGAGATTAATGGCAATTATTTGACTTTTCAATTGTGTGTTTATAACATGTCTGACATGTCTTACTGACATTGTTCCCTTTTTTCTAGATCCTTGCTTGTGTTGTTCTTACTCTCTGATGTACGTCGCTTTGGATAAAAGCGTCTGCTAAGTGAATTGTAGAATTGTAGAACATGTCAATGGCTCAGATTCTTGCCTTTTGGGGGATTTGGTAGGACTCAGTTATTTCTGCTGTTAATCATAAAACTTGACTTATAGCTTAAATTGCTGGGGCAAACTTTTTTTATTTTTGAATGCGTGAAGCAGAACATCTTCTGACGTCGGGCAGTCCTACACAGAGGAATTTTTGACTTGTCTTAAATCGACTCCTAGTGATGCCTTATTTTAGCTCAGATAAAGTTTGGAATGCATCCCACGGACTGATCAGGGGTTGTTTTTTTTTTTTTGCCTTCATCCTTTCCACTGACGGTAAGGAACAGATCTCTTCAGGGCCAATATGAACAGGAAGAGTGACTACAGCAAGCAGAAACCTGTTCCTATGCTCACACCAGAGACCTGACTATTGATCTTTTAGGCCATGTGATTTGCTAAGTCATTAACAACTTTAAGGCTGAACTTTAAGGTAAACCACATCTAAAGTTTCTACTGATGTGTGTCATGTTTATGTAATGTGGGCCTAACCTTAGATGAACATTTTAAAAGAAAAGTTATCAGGAGGAAAAACATCTTTGCCTATCCGCCTCAATATTCTTGAGCGCCTCCTACTTAAACCTGAGATCCTGTTAGTCTTGGCAATTACATTTGGCCTTGAATACTTGTCATGCTTTCAAAATCAGCACAGCTGAAATATAGTTTTCTTGTGTCTATACACAAGAGAGGATTGAGCACCAAACAGGAGAGTCACTCTTATACTGGCTGTCTGCTGCCCGCCTGTTTCTTGGAATAAGGAAACATAAGAGGGAAGAAGATGACAAGAAGGGTAACTTGAGTAATTCTTTTTTTCCCCACTTCTTTTCCAGAAAAAAAGACACATGAATATGTATTTTTAATAAAACATCATGATCAGGCCAATATGTTTAATAAAGATGTAAAAAAAAGTGGTCATGTTATATTATTAATAATGAATCAAAAGCTATTGTACTGTCAAATACAATTCTATATATGATAACAAGTTTAAAATAAAAATACAGTTTAATCTTCAAAATTAACAAATAAATGTACAATATAATTTAACTTTATAATTCAAAGATACACACAAGATTGTACAATGATGTGATGCTTTCATATTGTTACATTTTTGCACTAAATCATTAGTTTTAAGGTCATGCAGTTCAGCATTATCACCGCTGGGGGGCGGTGCAGGAAAGAGAGTTGTTAAGAAAGGAAAAACTCCTTCAAGTAGAAAAGTTTTCACTGAGACTGAAACTTTCTTTGCTTGTTGTCCATATGTCCACACTCCTCTTCTGGGTGTTATTTTGTTCTGAGTGAACGCTTTTTTTTTTATTGGATATATGATTCGGTATGGGAAGGAAATGTTTCCGAGCAGCAGTGGAAAACCTGGGATGAAACGACTTTAGAAACCTCAAACGTTCACCTGGAAGCCGCGCACGGAGAGACCCTTGGGTGGTCCTCGAACCCCGCTTTGGAAACGACCCTGCCCCTGCCTCCACTTCATGCAGCTTCTGAAGGTAGAAAGTCAGTTCTTTTAGGGAGCTCAGGTCGACTCGTTTTTTACCGCTGCATAGGTGGAGCAGTGTGGAATTATCTACCTAAGAAAAACCAACCCACGGCGCAGGTGTGTCGGATGAAAGAACAGGTAAGCAGCAGCAGAGGGAGAAACAGTGATGCAGAGGGAATGTGTTTCTGTTACACCTTGCATTGATTCACTGATGAGCTCTATGAACAATAGACGACATTTCTCATGCATGAGTGTGATTATAAGTGCGCCCCTGCCCTTCTGCACACTGCTGGACGGGTTTTTATTTATAAGTGTCTGCTTTTGTGAACTTTCTCACATTTGTATTCACTGGATATTTTTTTTTTACCTTTCACATGCGGTGTCACTGCTAGGAAGCCATTGGACATTCTCCGGAGCAGCTCGGGATAATACGCGTTTTGTGATGGAGTGGCGTGAGCAGTCTGCTGTCAGCAGTGATGAAGCCTACTTGGAGGCGCAGAGGTGGATTGAGGTAAGCAGAAACTTCCAAAATGACCTTTTTCTTGACGTGTTTTAAGTGCTCTAGCTTTAAAAATCACAAAAAAAAGTTGAATAATCCGAATATGACAATCCAGGAAAGTGTTGTCTCT
This sequence comes from Labrus mixtus, assembly GCF_963584025.1. NCBI lineage: Eukaryota > Metazoa > Chordata > Actinopteri > Labriformes > Labridae > Labrus > Labrus mixtus. The sequence continues at coordinate 4,217,124 of NC_083624.1, forward strand.
ATTATGTTCTTTCTGCTTGAAGGCTTAATCTCATGTATGATGACAGCATTACTCAGAAAGACTAATATGGTGGTAAAAATGTGCTTTTCTTTCCCATACATTCCATAAGTATGCTGTCTAACTATAACTTTAGATTTGTCTGCTTCACACTTCAGGGAATTGAATCTTTGAAAGAGATGAAAACAGAAAAGTGTCACTCTTGATCTCAAGTCTTAAGTTGCTGCATCACTATATTATGTCTGTGTTATCATCATGTGGCTTTAAACCATTCCAAGCGTTCTCATTGAGTACAGCTACATGGATCCTGACCCATTTTTCTAGACAGTTGTCTTACTGCCTCAGATCTTTAACGCAGACCTGCTATTTAACTTTGTATGTTTCCAAAGGCTGTAAGGCTACAGTTACAAGCATTTAACTCAGCAGAGCAATTAAGGAAATCTTTTATAAATGATCTAAGTTGTTGAACCTGACGCCTACTGTAAGCACAGGTCAACCTGGATAATTACACTGACTGAATGTCAACTTAGTTTTTGGCACTTATTATAAAATGTCATGCACAGGAAGTTTAAAAGTTCCAGGTTACTTCAGGTGTTAGTAATGACTACAAAATAAAACAGGCACATTCATGGAAAACATGTAATGTGATGGGCAAAAAAAATGCAGTTTTTATGATCCTTCTCAGGGCATAAATAACGACTAACCACCAAAATCTTTCCGACAGTCCCTTTTTGACTCCCATAATGTCAAACTATGTAAAGTTTTCCGTCCAACTTCCAGCCACACTCTCGTTCGTTCTTTTCTTTCTTTACAAGCGAAGTGAAATTATGTTTCCTTCTCCTCCTCAGCGGGGAGGCGTGGAGAGCTGCGGCATGGCGGTAGCTAAACAAATATTGTTCTAATTTCACGAGGAGGGAATCTGAATGCTTGTGATGTGACATCAGTGTCTCTCGCACTCGCACACTGGCCCATTGTGGTGGCTTTACCTCGTGGAGCTGTGGAGGGAGGAGGTAGATTAGCGGGAGGGGGGGGGGGGAGTAAGGAGGAAGTGAATAGGTATAGGACTATAAGGGTACAAGCCACTGGATGCATTTTTTTTTTAGATATGACAGATTTGGTGTTGTGGAAATAAAAAGAGTAATCAGAGAGGGAGTTCTGGCACGGCTGGGGCAAACAGTTTCCCTTCAAAGAGTGAGCTTTGCGGTTATTGGATTCTGCCCCTGAATGATTAACAAACTGCTCAGCTTCACGGAACTTTAAACAGAACATGTGTGCATGGCGAGGTTGGTGGTATTGTTAAAAAACGAAAATGGTCTGGAGCCTGTCACATGGACGCATTCCTGCATTAGCTGCCATGGCTGTGAACATATTTCCCCCTCAGAGCTGGCCAGCTGTCAGCACAGGGCGCCGCGTCCTGCAACCACAGGGCTCGCTGGAATAATAGAGGTCCTTGTTAATTGGATAGAAAGGCTGTAAGTGTGACTGTTATGACTGTCAAGAACAAGCAGCGTTGTTAATGCAACCCAAAGGTCAGAGGGGCACGCATATGGCCGCCTGTAACACAAACACATGCGGTTATGAAACATTAGTTTACTTTCTGTCACATTATGTCTGATTGACGGCCGTTTCTGCTCCCACCGATGGCGTTAAAGCGGTTGTAGACGGTTATAGTAATAAATCACAAGCAAAGGTACGAGTGCCGGTAACATTATGTCAGTTTTTTTAAACCAGTTTGGCTTGACCCGTATTAGTTCAAAAAATCTTCCACTCATGAAAGGTGTTTCCTGTAATACTTGGAACACCCCTTTAAACAGGTTTTAGGCAGAGTTTCACTAAAGCCATTGATCTAGTTTCAGGTTGTGTAACAACAAAGGCTTTAATCTTTAATCTCCATCAGATTTCAGCTCAACTTTTGATTTTTACTCATTAGCACTTTTTTGTGTGTGTGTCTGGTTGAAATAGTCTGGAATCAAGCAGCCAATAAAAGGCAACACATTCCTCTCAAGTTTGTTTTTTTCTTCAATTTTTCCATGTAACACTGAACCCACTACAGGACTGCTCATGGTGTCCATTAATATTGAACATGTTTGAATTAAGAGAAGAAATTAAAACGTATTTGAATTGTCAATTAATCTGCTGATTGTTTTGTATTTTGTTATGGACTTTTATTTTGTAGTAAAAAATAAATGGTTTGTATGTCATTTGTTTAGTTGAGGTGTAAATACTCTTAAATATTCAGGCAGGATGTTGCTGTCAACTATTAGAATATTGATTTAATGAAGTTGTATGGTCATTCCAGCATTGATGACAATAATAGCAATGAGTTCAAACTATTCAAAATTAAAAACAAAATAAGATGTCATAACAAATAGTCAAACGATATATAGATAAATAAGGCGTAGCTGAATGTGAGTGAGGGGAGAACACCTGCAGGAGATTTACAGTAGTATAATAAAAACAGGTAGCATCATTACACCTGTTTTCAAAACAAACTCAATTCACTCCCCCCTTCAAGTATTCATTCAGTGGCTCAAACATCAAGGGTTAATATCTCACAACATCAAAAAACACATCTCTACATGGTTTATCAGTAATAAGAGAACATGTTTCTGTAATTAACAAAACATGTTTAAATTGTATCAATGTTGTTTGTTTTCCCCTTTTCTCTATTGTTGATGCTGCAGCCCTCGACCCTCATAAATAGCCTTCCGTGACCTCTGTCTCTAAGTTGTTTTTCAAACCGGGATCTGACTGACTGAACCGGTCATTAGTCACCTCATTGTAGCTCCATTCTGTGTATTAACCGTCTTGATTGGGGAGCAATTAGCAACTAGGACGCATGCATTCAGATGTACTCTGGTGAAGCCGAAACCTCACACAAGAAAGCCATTCACTCCAGATTCATGTTGATGCGGGCGCTTTTATTCTGAAATGCTGATGGTGTAGATACCATTCTGTTCCGAAGTGGTATATTTATCTCTTGATAAGATTGCCAAAGTATTTGTAGAATGTCCCAGCTGACCTCACATGACCTATGTCCTGTGCAGAAGGACCAGAGAAGTTTAGGGACAATTAATGGTGGGGGGGGGGGGGGGGGGGGGGGGGGGGGGCTGCACCCGCACAAACCTTGAATACTGATTTGCCTCAGTGCCCTGCATGAATAAACAATGGCTGTGGTCACGGACCCAGAGACTCCTCAATTTTACCGAGAAACCATTCTTGGTTCCCGGCAATAATAATAATAATGAATTTCACACATGTTTGGGAACTCTTTAACCCTCCAGACCCAAATGAAACTCACCTAGATCCCTCACTTAAATACATATTCATTGACCCAATACAACAAACTGATTGGAATCAACCACTTCAGATTAAAGCTCCTGTGAGGAGTTTTTTATCTGGTTATGAAACAGGCTGAAATTGATAATGAAGTCTTTTTATGACCTCAAAAAGCAAACCAGACCATGAGCCACATGAAAAATGATTTCTGTATTGTTATAAATAATGCCTGAAACGGCTGCTGGTAGGTGTCAGATAAAGGCCGTAACAGCCTTGAACATATTCCACGGCTAAGACTTTCAGATGGTGATACTTTGGACTGTTTAAAGAAAGCGGGATGAGATTTTTTTTGTGCTCAAAAACATTTATAGAACACAAAATCAGCAAAGAGATAAGATGTACCACTTTGTCCACAGGGGGCGCCAAATCGACATAAATGAAAACATCCACAGAGGAGCTTTAAAGTTATTTTTTAAAAAACACAACTTCATCTTTAATTTGATATGTATATGGCTCCTCACATATGATTTACTTTTATAAAAAAAGCTCTTCTTACAAAAAAAATGCCTAGGTTTGAGTTCGGCCCCTGGCTCCTTTACTGCATGTCATACCCACTCTCTTTCCCTTGTTTCCTATGCCCTATCAAATAAAGCCTCCCCCCCAACAACAAAATCTTGTACTGCATGAAACTAAGACATGTCTGCACCTTTATCCCCCTCAGCAAAGCTCTATAAATGAACAGTTAAGTGATTTTTGGAAATTCATATTAGGAAAGAAAAAACTTTTTGAAGCCATTTTTAATGTTACACAGACGAGCTGTTATTGAAAAACTCTGCCCAGCCTCAAATCTCCCCGTTAAACCAGAGCAGCAGTATGTTGCTGCAGATTAGACTTGTTATCCCACATGGCAGGTTCAACAGGAGAACAGGGGGAGGGGGAGGGGAGGGGAGGGGAGGGGGGCACAGCAGGCTTGGATCTGAGGGGAGTTAATACCTCTAATGATGACGATGGAGAGGAGAAAAGTATTTTGTTACAGCCAGATTAGTGCCAGGGAGGGCCCCACATTAAACACATAGACTGGGGAGATAATGTCTTGTTTTTCCTTTTCAGTCTGTTGGCTGATGTCATGTGTAATCTCTAAGAGGGGGAACATCAAAGTAAAAAAACACCTGAAGGCTGCAAGAAGGGATTAGAGTGAACGTCCTGTTTCTGCCTGTACTGTCTGTTTGCATGCATTCTGCTGCCCCCACATACATAGAACAGTAGGGGTCAGGATTTCATATGCCAAGTGCTGCAGCGCCTCACTGATCACACACTCAGTATGTGTGTGTGTGCTTGTGCGTCTGTAGCTTTGTGTTCTTAGCTGTGTTTTCAAACCTTAAATGATCAGGGGGTTTTTTTCAATTGAAGATTAAGAGGGCTGAGATAACATTGTGTAATCTCGAGGAATGACGAGTATTTAAGGACACAACCATCTCAGGTTTCCCAGGGTGTGTCCTGAGGTGTAACACGACTTTGTTTGAAAATAATAATAGTGTCCTCCACTCAGCCAGTCCGTCTAATTGGCCTGCTTCTAGTTTCTCCTGCCTCCACTTAAAATGACGGCCCGTAGTTAGCGATGGGCGGTAATTGTCCTGGATTCTCTTAAAAGGAAAAGGGCACAAAAACCTAGTAACACGACACATCTCATCAATTTGGTTTTGTAAGACTTGTTGGACTTGTTTTGCATTGTGTGCACACAAGATAGTGTGCAATTTGGTTAATGCCAGCTGTCTCGGCTTACTGTACAGTACGTGTGCTCATCTGCTCTATTTGCCTAGTAAATGAATTGATTTACTTGCAGACCTAAAATCAAACACACACAGAAGGTGAAGTGAGGTAAGTGAAGCTGTACAAAGTGATTTCATACTTCATTACATGCACCCAGTGACCATTTGATAAGGTACACCTATATCTAATACTATATCTAGTGAAATTTATAAGAAACGTCCAAAAGTTTTCAGACATTTTAACAAAAAATACAGCAATTGTATTACTCCACCAGAGGGGTTTCCAGAGGGGTTTCCAGAGGGGTGGCCAGGGGTGGCATGGGCCCCCATTGAAATCTTATTGGCCACCCCAGGTGCCACCCTCAAATCCTTAACTCTGATTGGCTATTTGCCTTGCCAGTGGTGGGACATGTGTTGAAATCCTCTTTTCAGGCTGTGTTGCAACAGGCAGCTCAAGTGTGCAGATGTTTTGTTTGCATTTTTTTTGCCTTTGGACACGCACCTTTTGAAGAATTAGGCTTAGAAGATATATTTGTTGTCATTACCTCATGTGACTTAGACGTTGATGTGATTTCTGCAGACAGAAAGGGTAAATACATGTTCTTCATTCATGTGTGTGCACACAAACTTCAGGCCACCCCCTGCAGGAGTCAGTGCCCCAGTTGGACCACCCTAGTCCAAAAGATCTGGACACGCCCCTGTTCTCCATGTATATTTGTATTTTAGATTTAATCCATTTATCAAAAAACATCTGACTCCACCTTAAACTTAAATTAGACATATAGCACCTTAATTACAAGATTGAACCTGCAGTGCTTTTTTAGTGCAGGATTAAAACAGAACAGTTTAAAAAATAACTAAATAAATACATCAGTTAAAAAAGTTTGACAATTACAATTTTAAAATCCAGTTATTTACACTTAAATGTGAAGAATATATCCCGTAACAATAATATCACCCTAACCCTTACCCTAATATCACCAGTAGTTAACACTTAAAGCAGCAAATGAAGCAGCACCTAAAGCAAAGGGAGTCTTTAAAACAGACTTCTATAAATTGTCAAAAGAGGTTGATCAAATAAAAGTAAATAAATAAATATTCATAAAACAACAAGAGATTTTAATATAATTGTGCAAATTCAGTACATATACTCTTGCAATTGTTTTTAAAGTAAGTACTTGTGTTGGTTTTAGTAGCTCAGGTCCTGATTAGTCAAGACGTTGATGGTGAAAACATTCCAACAAAACGGAGCAGGAAGCTGTTAAGGAGTGGCCTTCAGTATGAATGTGATATGACATAACAAAGCATGTAATACAGATTTCATGTAAGCTACAGTTTGTAGATGTTTTGAAGGGTTCTGTTTGTGTATTGTATGCAGTGTGTTAAAGTGTGTAAGGCTGCACGTCATGCATGCAGTGTGTGTGCATGTTTTCCTGCATAATGACTCTTGGTGTTCCCACGGCGGTGGTTTTGAGATCATGGGAAAGGCATGAGGCTATAACACAGTGCTGTGTTCCTCCACAGCTCCAGATGCTGCCATAGCTTGCCTCTGCGGCTTGGGCAAGCCTGGCTCCAGCACAGATTTAGCACAGCTTCTCGCGTTTTTCCAGCAACTCTTTTCACATCGAAGCAAGGGAAAACAAAGCACTCAGCACCTTCTGAGGAATACCTGAAGAACTCAACTCTCTCCCAGAGACACACTGTAGGAACTCAGGAGGAAATACCTCTGACTTCCTCTGCTACTGTTCTCAACATCCTACCTTTCTTCTCCCAGCCCTCCCCACACTAACCCCACCCCACCTCTCCTCACCCAGCCCCTTCTCGCTATTTCGCTCACTGTTTTTTTTTTTGTTTCCCTTTTTCTTTCCAGGCTGTAACCAAGAAAAAATTCGGGAGCAACGACTTCCGATCAGCACTGGAGAATGGCGTTCTGTTGTGTGAGTAAGTATGCTGCTTTTTCCCAGGCACCTCTCTCCTAAGCCCTACTCATTCATACGGGATCCCTCCGCTCTCCTCCAGCAGGTCTACGTAAGTGTTGCTGATATTTCCCAGGCGGACCCCACGCCGGGTCACTGTTTGTTTGTGAGCCCAATAAAGTGAGCCTCTGTTTTCACGACTGCACAATAGAGGCTGTTATCTGTAGTTTTTTCTTTTGAATGTTTTCAAGCTTCAGATCTGCCCTCTGTGGTCTTGTTTGAGAATATGAAGTGTGATCTATTTTCAGAGGAGTTGTTTTTTTTTGCATGTGTGACAGATGTTAGAGATCTGTGGACGGGCAGAGTGCCCATCCTTACTCTAATTTGAGCTGTGCAGTGAATGGAAAGCTTCTTTCTGAAACCACATTGGGAAGCAAGAGCAGCCTGCTTTCTCATTAGCTCGTCTGCATCAAGAGTTTTGATGAGCAAATTGATCTACGCAGAAATGTCTTTTTATTCAACAACTCCTCCTCTAAGAGTTGTGGCTTTTCTTAGATCTTGGCTGTGTGTGTGTGTGTGTGTGTGTGTGTGTGTGTGTGTGTGTGTGTGTTACAAACAGAGTTAGCATCATGTCCCTTTCTGCATGTGTGTGTGTGTGTGGGATGTTCTGGTGGATGGACATAGTGATGGGATTTGCACGAATCAGCAGGAAGCTGTAATTACAAGCAGCCCCATGCAGAATCTTCCAAACCTCTATTGGCTTCGATTCAGGGGAGAAGCGCTCCATTCTGCTGATTTGAGCACTGACTCCACTGTTCGCTCACTCTCGGGGAACATCAGAGACACTTCCATTCGCAGAGCTGTCCGTGTTTTCTCAGCGTGAGGAAGGGGAAGACGGGAGATTAAATCGCTTTCACCTAGAAACTCAGCGTCCTGTCCCATTGTGTTGTGGTTATCTCGACAGCTTGGGGAGGATTGTTTAGTGTGGGGTCGCACACATGATTATATCCTACTTGGCTGACAGAGTGTTTGTTATCTGATGAAATCATTACAAGTTTCTATTGTTTCACGGCTAAATGAGCAACATAGACCCAAATGCCTTTTGCATTCTTTCTTAACAACTATTGTTTTACCTCCCCCCCCCCCAACATCCCATCCACCCCCAAGTCTGTCTGCTGAGAGAGCAGAAGATAAACACAGTAAAAACAACCAAAACCACTTAACCTGTCAAAAGATTTCATCTTGTGTCGAGATTTAAGATGAAGTTAGTGAAGCCACACACTGTTTTTCTTATTCTTAATTACACGCACATTTAATTTGGTATGTGTAGCTAAAACCATTTCAGCTGATATTAAAATGAAATGTCAAAAAGTTTTCAGTCACTAGAAATGATTATGATCATTTTCTGCAGTTTATCAGTGCAGTAGTGCTTTAACTAAAATACAACAATCTCACTCTTCCATGTCTTCGATGTCCTTCAGATTACATCATCAGATACATTTATAAAACAACTGGTTTTCCAATCTTTGACATCAGATTTATTTTGTAGTGTAAAACCTTTAATGTAAGAATGCAGCCCAGAGTAAATCCAGTGTGTCTGCAGAGAGAGAAGAAGATGAACACTACCTAAACAACTACTGGCCTCTTCACATCTGATGTTGGGTTAGGGTTAGGGCTGTGTATTTCTTCTTCTCTATATTTAGATTTGACTCACAAAACATAACTACGAGTCCATCCAAAGCATTATTGAATGCTACTTGTTACTGCCTCTGTAAAAGCAATCCAATGATACGCTGTGTCTGATGATGTCACATCTTTAAAGGGGTATAGTAGAATTATAGCTCGTAAAATGTGATGATAATCATTCATTTTTTAAGTTACTTTTCATGCTTTAATTCTTCAAATTTGAGGGTTCTGGGGCGCCAGTAGCCTAGTGGTTAGTGTGGGCACCGTATGAGCGGAGGCTGGAGTCCATCAATGGGCGGCCCAGGTTTGAATCTCACCTGTGGCTCCTTTCCTTTTCATATCACTCCCCACTCTCTCTCTCTCTCTCTCTCTCTCTCTCTCTCTCTCTCTCTCCCAATTTCCAACTATATTATCCGCCGTCCTATCTCTCTAATAAAGGCATAAAAAGCCCCAAAAATAAACCTTAAAAACATGTGTTCTTCTCATGTTGGACAATATTCTTCCATTTCTTTTCTTACAAATAGAGCAAATAAGAAATTTTTAAGTGATTCAAAATGTTGTTGGACAAAAAGACATGGGCTCTCAGAGAGCTCCTCGCTTAGCTTAAAACATCCTAGCAAGGGTTCTTAGCCCAGGAGTGATTTAGGAATATTCTCAGAGCACAGTGGACAGAAACATTTATCTTAACGAGGAGGTGATGTACGACACATTTCAAAATCTGTGATTGGTTTAATACAAATACAATCAATTTCTCTTTAGTGAAATGAATTAGATGTAATCATAGAATCTAGTCAGACATTGTGTAATTATGAACACTATGAAATGAACGTCTCTGTGTGATCATTTGTGAGACATACTTTAAATGGCCTACAAAATGTTTGAAATCAGATGCCCACTTGTGCAGCGGCCTCTTCACATGCTGATCATAACATCAGAACGTGAAAGCCTTCATTGCTGATTGGAGGTAACACATGCGGAGAAACTCAACGTGCATGTCTCACACTCTGCACTAAATAAAATCATAGATGGATTGAAATGTCTGCATGAATAATTTTGGCTGATCGGCACCAACTATGAGTCAATAAGAATATTCTTCATGTTGTGTCTGGAGAGCATTTCTCAATTTCCTCCTCAGCCTGAGAAACTCTTAAGCCTGTTAAAAAATCCTCCTCAATGCTCCCAACAGTTTTACAACTTAGGAGCAGCTCTTAAGGGCTGAGAAGCTCGTATCTTTATCAGGATCTTGTCTTAACTTTAAGAAAATGTCACGATTAAAAGAACTTTCTCAGATTTGTGTCACTAGGAGCAACTCTTAGTACATAGGAGGCTTTGTGAATACGGCCCCTGAGGTTTAGTGAATCTTTAAGGACTTTCTTCACAGTTTTCTGGTGTCAGGTTTTATAGAGAAAACATTGAGCAGACTGATCATTAATTAATCGTCCTTAGTTCCTGCCCTATTTCGAGTACTTGGAGTACATTTAGCTTCTAATTCTTTTCAAATTGTTACTTTTTGCAATTCCAAACTGAGTAGTTTTGCACTTTTATGACGGACTTCTTTAAATGTCTCCGTTGTTTTACCTTTTTAAATTCAATATTTTTCTGAGTGTAGCCTACATGTGACCGTTCAGGGGTTTGTTTGGGGTTGCTTCGGTTTAACAGGGTGTGTGTTTTTTTTAGGAGCAGAAGACCCCGGTGTTTACATCAGGGTGCAGCACCGACCATTTACTAAACTGAAGCCAGGTGGCCCCCATTAAACAAAGTCGTAAACACACAACAACACCCAGACTTTTTTTTTTTTGTTCCTTCCTTGCTAGTAAGACCAGTGGAGCCAATGACCTGGTGCTTTCACTTACCCCCCTTTTTCTTTAGTCTCATATGTTTTCTCTCCCTTTCTTTTGCTTGTAGTGTGATCAACAAGATCAAGCCCGGTGTTGTCAGGAAGATTAACAGGCTGCCCACACCTATTGCTGGACTGGTGAGTCTTCTTCTCTTTTTATGCCGCTTAAAGATTTAAGATGTGGCATGTTCATTATGCTTGAAATATATTTTAACATGTACTTTTAACAGATCATCATAGCTCTCTTCACACATAGCTTATATCCGTTACTGCTTTTTTTTTTTCCATGTTAAGGTAAATTCTGTTGTTGAGTGTGCGAGGTGCAGCAGCAGCAGCAGCAGTGGAGCTGACTGGTGACAGGTCTCAGGCTCGGCTGCCAATGAGAGCGAGGTGTTTGCCTCAGTGGCCTGTCACTCCTCATATCCATCCACGCTAATAAGTCCGCTGAACGTGGAGCTGCTTGAAAGGCCACCAGCCGCATTCGAGCGCTCCCTAAAATACGATGTCTGGCGATCCTTGAGGCTGCGTTCAGTCAAAACCGTCCTGGACAATAAGTCTTTGTGCTGGTCTGATAATTAACTTTTGACTGAGTGACAGGAGTTCAGAAGGCGGCAGACTTCAGCTTTAGCGTAATAATCTGTAATTGAATCAGTGTTTTCTCATCACCTTTTTCGAGGCGTAGAAATGTCTTCACATTTTCGCCGCTTGTGGCCCCAGTTGAGATAAATGTTTTGGGAGTGTCTGCATACAAGACCGCTCTGGAAGTAGAGGGTTGAAATCCCTAACCCTTAAACCCATCCCTCACGAAGCCTGCTCTCTTGTGGGAGTAATTGAGTCCAGCTGTCTGGAGGAATTACAGAGAACCCCAACCCTCAGCAGCCAGTCTGAGTGTGTCGGTGGGCTCAGAAACACTGTTTGGCAACACAATGACAAGTCTGTGGCAGAAAAGAACAGACAGGCCTGAAGGCTGGATGTAAACAGTAAACATGGTGTTTTTCGGCCTCAAACAATGTGCCATCATATGCGTGTTATGAAATAAACCGAATGTCCTGCCAGTTTGTTTTGAACTGTTGGTGATATAACTGGCTGGGCACCTGCTGAGGTAGTGAGGTAAACCATCTCCTCCATCATTCAGTGGCGATGGTGTGGTATTTCCGAGCTTGGACACAAAACTGAAACCACCTGATCGTAAATTCTTCCAACAAATGTAGAAGACTCCCGGTTGGCCCCGCAGCGATCTGTGTTGCTGGCAGCCACATGGAGAAAAGAGCTCTTCAAACAAACATCCCTCACTCGAGCTCTGCTGTGAGAAGATTCCCCTCTGTTATCTCGCAGCTTTATAAATAGTAACACGTCTGCTCTTTAAGTGAAGTGCTTGAATAGAAATGACATCGTTCATTTAGCATTAGTTAGCATCATATCTCCACTTAACAGGTGCAGGGAGTAACTCACAAATACATTGTTTCTGCACTTTTCATGTATCTATAATTTACTTGAGTATTATTTTTCGGATTTTTTTTTTTAATATAAGCCCCTATATAAGCAGCCCCTTAAAGTCTTTATATGTGATTTTTCACACTTAAATATAATAGAAATCAAGTATATCCTCTGAAAATAACTCTGTGAGTCATGACTGTCTACAATGGGTGTAACACCCGAGTCCCACTGTCTGTGATGTTTTCAGAGTTTTCAGAGTCCTATCTTCAGTTTGTTTACATCGCCTGGACGGCCGGCTGACTCCTCCCCTCGTGTATAAAAGTTGTTTAATTGAGGGACTAGAGAAAAGAAGAATAACATACTGTACTCACTGCTTAACTGTGTTTCTAGATCACGCTCATTTCAGGTAAATTTACATGCAGTGTGAAGATACGAGCATAATAAAGATCGCTAGCATTAGCATGCTAACACAACAATGCACCGCGAGTTGTTTTGGTTTCATGCTGGTGCTCAAGGGCGACATCTGCTGGATCAAAAAATCGCATATAAAGCCTTCAAAATCCTGCTGTCGCTTACAAAACAGAAACGGCCCCTCCTACTTAAACTCTATCATCCTGGTCTGCACTCACTATGCTCTGCTTATGATAGCAGCCTGGTCCAAACTTCACAACAAGGCCCTAAGTCTCTATCTAGACTCTTCTCCTCTGTCGCTCCCCAGTGGTGGAACCAACTACCAAACTCCATTTGATCTGAGTTTGCTCAGTCTGCTGAATGAATTGAAGAATTCTATATTTTAATCCAATCATCTATGCTCGTAACTTTGAAAACTAGCTCATAGATTTATATCAAGTACATTCTTTATTGTTTTCGACCTAAATGGGCAATAAAACATATGAAGGGTAGTGATGACTGATGAATCCATTGAACATTGGTATCAGCCAATGTCAGCCCTGTTGAAAGACATCATTGTATCTGCAAATAATGTGGCATGCACCAATGTCAATATCTGATGTGTATCTGTTGTGTCATCAATTTAATGCTGGAAAGCTCATATACCCAACTGCTGATTCTGCGGAGAGGTTTTTTTATTGGGCAGAAGAAGTCATCTGTTGGACAAGCTTAGATCTGTTTATTGGTCAAACTTACTCGCACTAATACCATTCCCTTCTTGGCCTCTCTGTGCCGTTGGAGAAGACTAAACTGGGAACATGCTGCTTTTGTGGCATGCTTAAATTCCAAACAACATGTGGAAAAACCAAAAGCTATGTTGTTGGGGCTCTTTTTGGTTTGTCATGTAGCGGCGGCATTGCGCAGCAGAATGAAAGTCTCTCTTCATTCATGCCTCATTAACAATTAGACATGAGCTTTTTCTACCATTACGCTCGTAACTGTTGTCTTAGTTTTACTATGTGCAAGATTTCAGCACTCAAATGGATACCAGGCGTCTTCTGGTGGAATAAAAAAGGCCCGGGGAGGAACGAAAAAGAAACAGAAATCTCTCTGGTTTTTGTGGAATATTTAGCAACATTGGCTCCAGACTGGGACTATTCTTTGGCTTTACTTTTTGTTCTAGGGAATGTTTCCCATGTCAGCACACTTCTCCGCTTGTTCCTGAGCCCTGAGTGAGCTGTGGGTTTGGGTCACGGCACCCCGGTTTGGTCCTGGTTCTACTTTAACCAGCACTCGGCAGGAAAAACTGTTTTTTGCGTTGGGGCAGTTGGCTACATGAGCCCACTTGGCTGAATCCAGAGGGACGGTGTTAAAGATGACTCCACTGGCTTCTGCCCATGATAAATACACTCTAATTGACGTGGTGCTGGATGTTCTGCATACACGAACTCCTTGGTGGGTTGAGGCAGCAATGGGAGGAGATAGACGGACAGTTTCAGTGGCCCTCGGGGTGTCTTTACTCCTCTGAATGTCGGTGTAATCATCTGTGCAATGACAAGAATCTGACCATGTTTTGTTACTGTGTTTGTGTTGTATGGGTGCATGTTATGACTGGATCTGACTGTAAGGATACAAAGTCTTGTATTGGGGCCGTTCAAGTATTCCATCTTGTGTGGCTAGCCCGATATTTTAACCATAGCTCGGCTTCTAGTGGGAGGCACTGCCATGGGGTCAGCTGAGGGTAATTGTAGAGTATGCCCGTCTTAGAGAAAGAATGCAGCAGAAGAAGAAATAGAGTGACCACATTGTGACTAGCATGGACCAAGATCCTTTTATACCAAATCAGACACCTTAAGAGTCAAATCTTTCTGTTCTTGGTGTGAAGTGCTTAAATCGGAGTTCTCTGGTCTGTATGAAAGGATTAGAGGCTGCTGGATGGGTACAGCATATTTAGCAGGATTATGTGCAGGCACAAGTCAGCATAACATTCCTTCGACATCATTATCTCTGCATGTTCTGGGACTTACTGTCGGGGGAGGGGGGGGGAGGGCTTTTAATATGTTCGTAGAGCTCTCTGTCAAAATGACATTCATACCGGAGTGATATTAAAAGGCATGTGCCAAAGGTTGTGAGGGAGATTTTCATCTGTATTGCAGCAATAAAGCTCAGCGATGTTTTACAGCCTGAATTCTTTTGGAACATAAAAATCATATTATCGACATCTCACCCAATTACCAAAGACGCTATAAACTTATAGCAGATGTAATGGTATCCAATGTAGGGTGAGAAATGACTGTGCATTTACTTACCTTACCCTGGTTGGTCACCTGTTGAGTCACAGTTGCAGAGTTTATCCACCAGTGAGCACCGACAAGTTCAGTAAATATAGAAACAAAAAAGAATTCTGTGCAGTGAGTCTGTAACCTAGAAGTTGTGACTATTACCCAGTATATTGTTAGGACATTTAATAAACTATAAACATATAGACAGTATATATGTTGGGGCACCGGTGGCCTAGTGGTTAGTTTGCGGCAACCATGTACATAGACTGGGACCTCAAAGCAGGCAGCCCAAGTTCTGACCTGTGGCTTCTTTGCAGAATGTAATTTCCCAATATCTCTATTTCTCCCTGATTTCTAACTCTATCCAACTCAGTAAAGCCCCCCCCCCCCCCCCCCCCCCCAAAAAAAAAAGAAATTAAAAGTCAGTATATAAGACTAAAGGACTGTGATGTTTTTAGACTAAGGTTTCAATCACTAAAGTTCAGCATTTTGGTTGCTGCCATCTTGTGTTTTGGTGCCCATATTTTGAAAAAAACATGAATACCTTAGAGGTCAAGTTCAGTGAGCTAGCTGAGATTGTGACTGGCAGACTGCTTTGGCAGACTTTCCCAAACTTAAGACTGCCGCTGCCCGCTTTGAAATACAAAATTACTCCGGGGCCCATTCTAAAAAATGTTTTATGACTAAAACTTTACTAAACATTATGTCCATGAATAGTCATGACACTAATCACTTAAAGGGTTGACTCATGGTAAATCATCATTATTGTGATATTTCTTTTATTTTTTAAATTGGTGGAGGGCTTTTCGCGGCCCACTTGCAGTACCCACACGGCCCACCAGGGGGCCGCGGCCCACACTTTGGGAAGCACTGTGCTATGGCATGCATTTGTCACTCAAAGCCACAGTTCCCAGAATTATGCATACCTTTCAGCTTATATATCATTTAAACTGTTCAGTATTTAGAAATGGCAACCTACTGTATGTGTAATTGTCATGCAAAAGAAAATGAGCTATAGAGCCAAAAGCAAGATATTTTGTACCAGGGTGTGTAAACATGTTCATTCCCTCTGTAAAGTGTGGCATTTTAACATTCCCTCTATGGGGATTGACTCGCTTTTGGAGCCTTTTTCAGTTCAGTTCAGCCTCATGTGGCCAATCCAGGAATTGCAGTTTTTGCACTACAGTGCTGCTTCATTTTACACTGGAAGATGGGGCTTGCCTTTAAAAAACATATTTCAGCCCAAAAGTTACATTATCTGTCAAGATAGCTAGATACCCAACACATGTTATACCTGCACTTCAACCACACAAGTAATGTGGTTAGTGCTGTTTATCAGCCATCAGTTTAAGTGTAGAGAGGTTTTGGAAGAAAAGACATCATACAAAGTCTGAAGTTTATGACTGTACCTGCTGTACGCATTGATTTATAAGATCATAAATTAAGTGTCAGAGAAAACATATCTGTCTGAACAGTTTAATGATGAGATGATACAGATAAAACTAGCCATTTACAACTCTTAATCAAATTCATGATCTCTCTGGAAAATTGCATGATCATGTTATCTAACAAGACAAAGTAGTTGCCCCAGTAACTGAATACAAAGTCAAGACCGGGGGGGGGGGGGGTTATCCCTTAACTGTAGGGGCCTTCAGTGACCTGAAGGGCCCGGCAAAGTGCTGTTATGGGACAAGCAACTACTTTGTAAGCAGGGGATTCCTACACAGAGAGGTCAGCCCTCTCCTACCATTGGGTAATAAGCATGTTTGCCATTTAAATATAGCACAAGCTACCCCTCAATTATTGCAGCCCATGTTGAAGCCGTGTGTCATTACATGTAACCATCTTAAGCAGGGCTGTCCCGGTGGGAAGTGCAGGCTCGCAAACAAGGCCCTCGGGATTACAACAAAACCCCGGAAAAGGAATGGTGTTTCTGCGGTTGATGATTTGTTTGACATGACTGAGGTGTGTGTGTATTTATAGAGCATAATGTGTTCATGTCTTTAAACTCACGTCTGTGTAAATCTTGTGTACATATGAACCTTACCCAATAAAAAACAGACATTGCACATAGGAAGAGAAACCATCCCTCTACTCCCATGTCTTCACGAGTTGCCTCAGGGAAAAAAAAAAACATTTGCCAGTTTCTGTCACCCGACCTCATGTTTCATAGCAACCAAATGTCTACAAAATACTCCGCCGCCCCGCAGATTTCACAGGTATTCTCGAGTGAAGGGCTTGGCAGGGAGGGGAGGGGACAGTTTCAGGGTGTGAGAAGAAGAAAGATGCCACAGCAGGCATTGTGCTCCCATGTGTGTGTGTGTGTGTGTGTGTGTGTGTGTGTGTGTGTGTGTGTGTGTGTGTGTGTGTGTGTGTGTGTGTGTGTGTGTGTGTGTGTGTGTGTGTGTGTGTGTGTGTGTGTCAGTTCTGCACTCGCATGGCCGGTTGGGTGGGACTTGTATCCACAGCTCTGATGTCATCCTTCCTGGTTAAGGCTTTGTACCCACCCTAACCCCGCCCACAGGTGGCTTTGCCGCTGTCAGTCAGCTCCTGTCACGCAGCCGCTCCCCCCTGCATGTGTGTTTGTGTGTGTTCTGCACCGAGTCCCTTCTTATTTGCTACACACATGCTCCTCCCTCCCCTCTTGTCCGTCTCTGCTCTCTCCGCTGATATGAACTTTGGAAGCAATGAGTTGTAGGCTGTGTCCCTGCCAGGGAATTCTTGAGTGATTATTCTTCTGCCTCCGAAGGTGGACAGCCCTCATCCCCGGCTTTGTTCTTTTTCCAGGACAACCTCAACGTCTTCCTCAAGGCCTGCGGGAAGCTCGGACTAAAGGAAGCACAGCTCTTTCACCCGGGAGACCTTCAGGACTTATCATCAAGAGTTACAGTCAAGTAAGTTGTGATTTTAGTAAAAAAAAAAACAAAAAAAAAAAACACATTCTTCTACTTCTACATTTTTATTACAAACCATTTCCATTCACAAAAATGGTTGAGCACCTCCTGTAAACTTGTTTTTTTTCACACTTTATTGAATCAACAAGTCTCAGCTTCTATTTCTGTCATGCTTAAAGAATGAACGTTTAATTGCGCCTGTCACACTACATGGTGTTTCAGAGCACATGCTGTCTCATGTGAGGCATGATTCAAGCTACAGTTAGAAAAAGGTCAGAGCTATTTTCAGTGTACATGATTTCCTCTGTTGGTAAACACCTGTTTTAGGCACTGCTCTGTGTGTCACTGGAAAATATGATGGAGGGAACAACTGAAACACCTTTTCATTGTATCCAGAGCTCATGGTCTGATGTTCTTATATTTGATCAAATTAGTTTCTTCGTCATGCGAGTTTGAGACATAATGTCCTCAGAGACAAAAAAAAAAAGCATTTATGCAGCGAACGGTTCAAGTTCATAAAGGAATTGATTATCTGATGGTTTTAACACGGTGCTGTACAGCTTTGTCGATACGATAATTAGCGTGCGTTGCAAACATTTCCAGACGCTGCCAAGTGTTTTCTTATTTTTCCATTTAAGTCAGTTGCTCTTGTGTCTCTTGCATGCCAATCATGGATGTATGTGGTATGTCGAACAACCTGTTCAGTTGTTACACAGGTGTGCCTTCAGGAGCAGGTGAGGTAAGGCAGCAGCGCTCAGGGCACAGTCCACCATCCACTGTTGCTCTTTGTGGCCGTACAACACTGCTGTGCAAGCACAAACAAAAAAGTGCATCATCAGCAATACCAGCAGGTGGTTAAACCTGGAGATAGTAGGATTAGATAGGATCTCAAATACATGACTTAAGTTGGCAAAATATTGCAAAGTGATGTCATGAGTGTGAGTTTTTTTCTCTGCAACACCAGATCTGCTCCTGATTTTTCACTTAGCTGTGCAATTAAAAATCCGTCTGGATGTTCCTTTTGAGATGTTACCGCAACTTCATGAAACATGTTTCCCATGATCCGCCCCAGGACTCGCTCTCTGTCATTCTTCAGCAACCCTCGACAATGGTGTCGAAACCGCAGTTCTCACGACGACGCTCGGAGAGGCAGATGTTCTGGAGAGACGCTGGAATATGAACCCAAAATAAACAAATCTGCCAGCCGTTTATCAAGACACACCCTCCTCTCCCCAGAGAGGAACTCACCCACCCTGCCCTGAGACACCGCGGTATCATTCACCCAATGTCTGATTCAGTGTCATAAATGCGCAGATCGTTCTTTTATGGACCATGTGCCCTTTGCGTTATCACACACTTCCTCTGTTGCATAACCCCTCAATTGGCAGTAAATAACACAGGTTATCATAATGTGGAAAATTTACTGTAAAGGCTGATTTGAAACGTTCTCCTATAATTAATATAACTTAAGTGAAAAATTAACTGAGTTTGCAACACCCAATCCCAGTCCCCCCCCCCCCCCCTCCCCTGTAGCTCAGGTCTTTGACAGCATGTGTGCCAGTGTGTACGTGCGGGGGTTTGGACTGAGGGGGCTCACTCTCCTATTTTTAGGTCCTGCCGCTCAAAGTGTCCCCCAGGACTGATTGGAATGGTATCAGGACTGAAAGGGAAGAGCTTTTAATAGTGTGTTTTACTCCTGCCAGTACACCCCCACCCCCTATGCATACCCCTGCATTTGGTCTTGAAGGGTACACCTGTGTGTGTGTGTGTGAAAGTTTGACTTTGCTTTGAAGCTAAGGTTGTGGCATTCTGAATGTCCCCCACGTGGGAATGTTTTGATTAAGAGAAGGCATGTTCAGACATATGTTTTTTTTTTTTTTTGTGTGTTTTTAATTCTGGCAGCAGTGTGTTGTTGCTCACTTGAAATGTGTTCCATACTTTCACGTTCTTATTTCTAAGAAGAACAGACGCTGCTTTGACTCATTCATTCGTCACAGGCGGATTTTTCTAGAAATTAATTCCTTACACTAACTGTGGATTTATATAAAGCATATTTGTGTGGGCTTTTGCGGTCTTTTTGCTTAGATAACTAGAATAACAAAATAGATTTCTTATGTATTTTCTTTTCCTCGGGCACATTATGTGGTTTCCCTACAATAGTAGTCACATCCCATGCAAAGAGAAATGGCACACACATAGTGTAACACGAGATAATCCCCAAATAAGGCTGCAGCCAATGGTTTAATTTCACTGTTGCTTATCAGAGTCGATGCAAATGAGGCCTCAGAGAGCAAAGAGAGAGAGAGAAAGTTGTCTCTATCAGCTGTCTTTGCTCCTGGTGTGTGTCCAACGTCCACTCCCTCAAACCCAGTCTGACAGGTGCCTCGCTCAGCTTCCCTGTTCCCTGTTCCAGCGGCAATTAGCTCGTTATCGTGCTTGTGCTGTGTGTTTCTTTTTCCTCACAAACACTTCAATTAAAGGTAAAGTCAAGGTTAACATTTTGATGTTTTGATGTTGTTTAACTGTTACCAGTTCCCTTTAAATGTTAACCTCTTTTAGCTTTGTTATAGCTTCAAACAGTACCGACATTTGAGTTATTTAGGGGCACCAGTTAAGCTCAGTCGTTAGAGCAGCTTCCCCGCGTACAGAGCTACAGTCCACATCGCAATCGTCCTCAGGTTGGAGTCCTGGCCTCCACCCCTTGCCCTCCTACCTACATTTCTTGCCTCACCCCGGCTGTCCTGTCAACTAGGTCAAGTAGGACAAAAAATGTATTTCAGTCATTTATATCGAGAAAGAAAAGCTCAGTAGGTACAACAGGTGTCCCATAAAGTAAAGTCCTTGATGCACTGGTTACTCGTTTGACTCCCAACCCAAAACCATTTTGTGCATGTCACTCCCCACTCCATTCCTGTCTCTCTTCAGTTGTCACATCATTAAATTCAAAAGGCCAATGAAAAGTCTTCGACAGCCAAAGACCAAAAAACTGTGGATTAATTGTGAAAACAAATAACCCAATGATGAAACAAATGATTAGTCACTCACAACCACAGTGGGCTCTAACTTGTATGAAAGGTGCTTTTAGGTCATAGCTATGGAACTCGGCCCCTCTGCTCTGAAAATGAAACAAAATTACAGACGTTTGATTTGAGTCATCAATCACCTCCCATGAGAAAAGCTAAAATTCCTACGTTGAACGTTTGTGCTTAAATTATAGTTATTAGCGTGGCTTGTGTCTCTCTTTTGGTATGAAGATGAAGTCAGACATTGGCTGAAGTCATGTGGGCTGAGAGCAAGTTTAATTCAAACCCCGTCTGTGTTGTCCCGGCAGTCATAAAAGATTATTGGATGTCTGCTTTGACCTTTGAGCTCAGCAGTTGCTGTAGGTTCTGTCTTAACACCCTCTGCAGTGTAAATGGCCCTGTCGCTTTGTGTTGTGAAATGGGCTTCCTGATAAAGTCAGTTACAAACACGTTCATAATCCAAACGATCAAACAGCGTGACAAACTGTTGTAACAGTGATACAGGCTGATAAGAGGGGAGAGTGTGCTGCGAGGTTTACTCTCATGAATGACGTGTCGGTGCACTATAACACTCTTTCAACATGTAGTCGTGAAATAGAATCGACTGTGTATAAAAATGGATGATGCGTCTCCACCTCCTCCTGTTGTGTAAAAGTGAAGCCCCCTCAAATGATGCTAACAGTGCTATTTGGAGCCAGAGTCTGCACAGTAGAGATCTGCTGGCAAAGACTTGGTATTGACGTTCTGCCCCTTCCACAAGAAAAGAACACACATTACAATTTCTGATACAACAACAATGTTTCCTCAGGTCAGTACAATTCACAGTAGAACAGATTCTTCTGTTGAACGGTTATGGAAAGTTCAATGAATCTTGTGATAGGCTTGTTCATTACGTTTTTTCTCTCACCACTCCTCCTCTTCTCTCCTAATCTGGTTCCGCATTTGTCGACAGAGTTGTCATTCGTGAGCTATCAGTCGTGAAAACTCAGGCATAAAATTAAAAAACCATGCTTGAGAAAAATGTATTTGAATTTGTAGTTCGACCTAGTGCTCGTTCCATCTGTTAACATGGAGGACGTGGAGTTTGTGACCTATACTGCAGGGGGGGGAGCTCAAAATGTTTTTGGCTTCACTTTTGGTGAGCTGTTATGTTGTCCATCTTTTCATATGTGGTAGAGTGACCAGGCTGACTCTTACTCAGGTCTGATTCAGTTAGATCGACTGTGTCAGTTTCCAACAGCTGCCCAGGAAATGAGAGCATTAGAGCGCTGGGGATGAATCACTCCATCTGAAAGTGCTCGATTTAACTCCAGCCACTTCCTTTAGCCCCTTAGCTGTCGTTTGGAAATTCAGCAGCACGCAGCCAAGTCTGGACGAGACCCACAACTCAACACACTTGACATAGAGGAAAAGACTGTGCAAGGTTTTCCCAAATGATACTAAATGTCAGCAGATTACTTGACACTTGACCTCTGTGAATGCTTTCTCAAGTGTTATTTATCACGGAGCCGCTTCAACAGGATGTATGGCTGTAAGGGGGGTTATTGCTGCTTGTAGAAACCAAAGATGTGCAGTCACAATACTCTTAACATCTAACAATGTGCTGTTGTTCTTTGGTCACAGAGGGACTCTCATTCTTATTCAACCTTCTTCAGTGTTTAAGCTACAAGTGTTATCATATTTTAAAGACATCTAGTCATTACAACAGTAATTACAGCATATCGGATCTGGAAATGAAAGGTTTATATGCTATAAATGTTCTAAAACTAGGTTCATTTGCAAAATTACTACACTAGAGTAAAAGCCTTAGTATGGTGGATTTACCCGCCACACTGGTATTTCCCTTTTAAGCCACATCGTACTGCGCTACATCAAAGAGGGAAGTATTGTACTGTTCCAAAAAAAAAAAGAGTCTCTCCTTGCGACGGACCCGTAGAATTAATATGCAAATCTTTCTTTAAAGATTTATTTTTGGGCTTTTTGGGCCTTTAATGGAGAGATAGGACAGTGGATAGAGTCAGAAATCAGGGAGAGAGAGAGTGGGGAATGACATGCAGGAAAGGAGCCACAGGCGGGATTCGAACCTGGGCCACCCGCTTGGGTTCCCTCCATATATAGGGCACGGAGCACTAACCACTGCACCACCAGCGCCCCATACAGTACGCAATTCTTTCTGAGCAAACTTACTGAGCTTCATAGTGACCCAGGACTTTAATGTTACAGTTCACCCTCCCTGCTCTCGTATTTATTTTGAACCAAAAAACGTCTGAAACACACTGTACAGCATCATCTAAAACAGCAGGCAGCCAGAGTAAGCAACCAGCATGTTAATATAGAGATACATTAAGCAGATAAAAAAGCCAAATATTTTACTTTTTAATTGGTGGAAGCCAAAAACAAAGATATTTAAGAGAGTGGATGTTGGTCCTACACCCATCAGGTGGCAACAAACTGGACTGAAAACCAACCAAAGGGTTGTTTTTACTGCTGGATATGTTAGAGCAAAACTATTGGCTAACAAGTAAGTCCTTTTAACTCTAAATATTTCAAAGGGATGTACAATTGCTTACCTAAAGCAGCAATAAAAATAATCTACACTGTGGCACAAAAAGTCATTTTTTCTGAAAGCACCTTTACATTTAAATGCTTGCTTTTCTTGTAAAGGGGTGCTTTTGCATCATAGTTCAACATCTTTCACCAACGTGTAAAATCTGTGACTATGAATCCAGCTTGTGCTTCTGTGTCCTCGTGTCACAGACAGAACAAATCCCCCGCTGAGATGAGTCCAAAGTCTCATTGTTGCCGCCGTTTAGATCAGGCAAATTATTGACAAGGGTTGACTGCACTCCAACCCCTCAAAACAAAAAAAAAAAGCAGGAAACTGCACAAGTGTGGTAGGAACATGAAAATTCAACGTCCTCTGAGGAATGTTTGTGACCTCCTCAGAACAATTGATAAAGGAGCGGCCGTGGTGATTACATGATGTGGATTATGCAATAGCATCCGTGGCTGAGGACCAAACTAAATGTTTGAAATACCTGAAGGAAATTTATTGTTTCTAGGACAAATTTGGACTGATTACACAGCTTGTTATCAGAGTTTATTTAACAATATCATATTTTGCACCTTTGAGCCATGTGAGCAATCTTTTGTTTGTGTGGTTTAAAGCTCCAAATTCATATTTCATAATACAAAAGAAAGACAAACCTTCCGCGTGCGTTGTATGTTAGTATTTCGGGTGTGGCTCGATGAGCTGGTACTACACCTTCTGGTTTTATGTCTTCTTATATGGCCCTGTTGCACATCTTGTTGCAGCGTTGTGTGAGCTGTGGGCAAATTGTAAAACACAAACCAGCGATGATGGAGAACAGCTAATAAAACCTCTACACCCCTTAATGAGGCCGTTGCTGTAAAAAAAAAAAAAAAAAAAAAGGCCAACACAAGGGTTATATTTGTGCTCTGGGCTCAAATGGGGGAGAGAAATGCCAGCCTCACCCTGTTCCCTCCCTCACAGAGGCTACACTGTCTCTGATAAGTACGACACAATGATGCCAGACACTGTCTCACCCACAGCTGATTCCTCCATACAAGCCTCTCCTAACTTCTAACTTTTTTTTTCAGTGCTCCTCATGCATGAGAGAGTCAGGGTGTGCCTTTGTACCCAAAGCGTTTTATTAGAATGAGAGAACGCAGATGAAGGATGTTACGTGCGGTGTTGTTGAATGCTGCAGAGCAGGTGAGCGTCGTCGCACAGGTATGCTTCTGATCGCACATGCACACCCATTAATTTGAGGCTTTGGTTACAAGGGGTTGTTTGTCTTTTAGGTATTAGTGTCTCAAAGACGCTGAGCTGCCTTTATCTCTTTGGTGTCTGCGCCGTACGTGGACTGAGACACATCCTGTGGGCTCAGTCTGATCATTTCTCACTTGCAGATATTTCTCTTGTTAGCGTTAAGAATTGAAAGATGACTAAACTTTGGCTGATGTCACAAAGTTATTTGTCTAACATTTGAATAGTGGCTGTGTGTTCTCTGTGTCTGTGGTTTGTGTTGGCACAACAGAACTATTCAACACCTTATAGTCAAATCAAATTAATTTTATGTTTTGGCACATTGTGGTCATGTTTTCATTGTGACCATGAGAGCTCAGACTGACCAAAAATTGTTGTATAGTTACCTGTTTTGTTATCAACTTGTTAAATATTCATTTATCTCTTATAACTGATGTATCTGGAGATTAGTATCAGGAAGACAAATTTTGTCTTCCTGATACTAATTCTGATTCCAAGTCTGAAGCATTGGCCCATGCAGATACTTCTTTGATACTACGGTGTTAAAAATAATATTGTTATTCTATTACTGTATGTCTATATGAAATTGACATAATTTTTGTGGCCTGGCTCGGTACACCACATAAATCCTTAAATAGAAATATGCGTAGCTAATGATAGCAGTAGTTTAAAAGTTCTTTATTGTGTTTTTCCTGGAGTGAATTATCTTGACCTTAGATTAAAAGATAGAAACTGATTTTTACCAAGAAACAACTTTTCTGCAAATCTGAAAAATATGCTGTCCAATGTGAGACGCTCAAACATTTAATTCTTCATGCTATCTGTAGCTACCTGTGAACTTCACTCCCTGCTAACATGTGCTGTCCTTTGCCATCATCTATGATAATTTAAATGACATCAGTTTTATTTGCTCCTCTCATACAGGCGTTTCTATTGTCAGTAAGATTGTCACAATACCAGATTTTTTTTACCAGCTGTTCTGTCGTCACAACAATAACAACAACAAAAAAGTCACTGGCACCCGAATATCTGGGACGTCTAGGTTTTTACAACCAGAAACTGCGGGGAAAATCCTGCACACTTATTAAATTGCACAAACATCTTAGCAATGTTTTTGCTCAATTAAGACGGTCTTTTCCACTTTTCCTCTGCTCTCTGTAAAACGGGGTTCGTGTTAAACGTAATGTTTGTGTGTATTCTAAACTATGCAGTTTGACTGGCGTAGTCACCACATCTTCAGCTCTGGATTTTTCTATTCATTTTGCAACTCGTAGTTATTTTCTGTGCAGCTGCCGTGAAAAGTTTTGCCTTTTTTTTTTCCCGCATTATGTGATTAAACTCTGGCAGAACACAGTCAGTGATTTAGTGTCTTTCTTAAGTCTTCGCATTTCTGCTAGAAATTCATGGAAGAAGGGTTTCCCTGGCTGGTGAAGGATTGGTTGTCCCTCATCCTTTCACCTGCTTGACACAAGATTGGGGGTGTGAAAGTTTGTGTTTGCAATGCAGAGGCTCACAGCTGAAATGACTCTCCTGTTAATTTGTCAAACTTAGGGATTTCCTGTCAGAGCTTTGTACACTTACTGAATTTACACTCGTCCGTCAAATCTTTAAAGAGCCCTGAACTGTCTTTTTCTGCATGATGAATAGAACTGTTTCACCCTTTAACATTCAGAAATAGACTGAAGGGGAATATTAGAAAACATTATCAGATCATTTCCACTTCATCTGTTTGATGTGGTGTCTTTGTTCAGAACATTCACTCTCCCTTAACTGCGATAACGTGCAAGATACACAAACACAACTCGCTTTCTTCTTTCAGCACATTAAGTCACAAAACCCTAATGTGGTTATTTTCCTGTTCATAATGTTTTCATTGATGTTATTCCCATGCCTGCACTCTCTGTGCAGAGCTTGTGTGACGTTCTGCTGCTGATCGTGGAGAATCATATGAGCACTCAGCTGATTCTTACAGAATACAGAAAAGTCCCGCGGCTCTGCAAGGCTATGAAAATAGCCCTTATGTATTTTCTCTTCCGTTCATCTATTACCACGAGCCATAAATGAGAATTACGAGAAGCGGTGTGGTTGTAGTTTAGGGAATATAGCTCATTTTCTTCTTGGACTTGGCTACCGCTGCTATAATCTTAGACTTTGTGACTGCGCTCCAAGCCGCGCAAGAAAGGCCATTCTTTCCCAGGGCTTTTTTTATTGGGCATTTAACTTTGCAATATGCTAAATTGGTGAACATCCAGTTCAGTTTTTTTACCATTCTGAATTAGCATTTGGACGCCCATGGTGTGAGATGACGCACACTGGTGAGAAAGTTGAACCACTTCTCGCCCGGTTATAATCTCTCAGCGGTGCAAGAAGTGCTAAGATCCTTTGTTTGAGTTGAAGTTTTTAACAGTTTTTCTCTTCAGAGGAAACTTCTTCTTTAAAAAGTTCTTGCAGAGCACAAGTATATAAGTTCAATAAAATATCACGATGTACTTTAAGCAACTGTGATAGAACTTTTTAAAGCACCAATATATAAAATGACGATGTAAAGGGATGACTGACAGTGATAGCTATGCAGAATCTGCATCACCCTCAAACTTCAAGGAGCCACATTCAGCTCATTGCTCAGATATTTGGCCCACACCTTTTATTGTTTCTCTCTCACACAGCTCTCACAGTTATCATGTTGGCTAAAGCAGGAAGCTGAGTGCAGCATAAAAGCGCAAAAAAAAAAAAAAAACCCTACTACTTCTTTACACCGAAGATATGAGGAAAGTAAACAATATTCCTAAAGGGACATGACTACAAACCGTAAAGTAGCAGCCACGCTCATCCTCACTAAAGCTTGAAAATACCTATTGGATCCTGAACCTGTTTGTTTGATTGACAGGCATGAACTTTAGGTATTAACTTGACACGTGCATCACATTTTCAGCAGGTGCATCCGTTACATTGCATGTTAGAAATGGGTATAAGCCCCCTGTAGCTCCTGTGTAAAGTGGCATGTGTGACTATTGCATTACCACATGATAGCAGGAATGTGTAGCATGCACAAGAGGATGTGCTGCAGACTGTATATCTTCCTCTGTCACCGTTATGGTTTGCCGTATGTACTCAAGCTGTTTATCTCTGTTTATTGACCTTTTTTTATAGACACTACAGTCCGCTTTGGTGACAGGGACACAATGTACATAAGTTAAAGGTTGAACCAGGCATGCAGGTTGACACTGTGGGCTTTGTGTGGCTTCACAGCAGCAACGCTAAGCTGACATTTTCCAGGAAAAGTGATTTACTGACTGCCGGGTCAACTGTCAAACCCCAGAAATATGAGTGAAATTCTGCATGACCCCGGTAGCACGCGAGGGGCTTTATTGCTTGTTCCAACAGTGGACCCTTGTTTGGTATTCACATGTTTAGTTAGACCTAATTAGTTCCATCATTATTAGAAATCAGACACAAAAACACCTTTTGTAACTCTTAACTTTGACAGTTATTTTTTCACATTTGCTTCATTTTGTGATTAGAGTTAAAATGCACACACAGAACTTTTTTTATTTTACGGCTTGAACTGTTTTTTTTTTTCTTCTGCAATGTGTGTTTGTTTTTCTCCCAGCCTTTTGTGTTGTGTGAGGGTGAGTGAAGGGCTGGCAGTCGTCTGGATTGTGCTCTCACTTTCCAGCTCTTTCACTGCCCAACACACAGAGACCCAACAAGCATGCCCTCTGTTCTTTTATTGTCATATTCCCTCTCTCTCACACACTCACACCTCTGTTTTTTCTGCTCTTTCTCTCGCAGGGATCAAGAGACCAACAGGAGGCTGAAAAATGTGAGTGGAAAAATAGTTGTATTTTTTATTTTTCTGTGAACCTTGGCCCGACATTTGACAGTAATAAATCATAATTTAGCTTCAGTTGCAGTTCTGTTTATGTGTCAGTGGAGGATAAAGGGGGAACTCCACAGATTTAATGCATCAAAGCCTGGTTACAGGTGTTGGCATGTTCCACATGTATGGAAAAATGTGGCACATAACATATGGGACTCCAGAAGGAAAATCTGATTAATTGCCTCCAGTGATGTCAGTCGAGTCAGCATCGGTTAAAGCTGAAGTTTTTTGGGGGGAAATAAAAGATCTCCATGGCCAGCATCTTCTCGTGTCCCTATGCTACCAGATCAGCAGTGTTTAGCCCCAACAAGTGTATAAACACAGTTGAATCTCCAACTCAATTTGCAGGAGATAAGTTGCATTGTGGGTGATGTAGGCGTCAAGGAGGAAGACTGGTGGAAAAATTATAAACCTGAGTGTGATTTCTGAAAAATGGTGTCCTTGTTTTCCAAAACTGTTCAATTGATTGTGAATGAGTGTAATACTTTGTTCATTTTGTAGCTCTGTATTGATGACATTTAAAGTGATATTCATCTTTTTTTTTAAAACTACTAAGTACATGATGATCACATTAAATTTTGCTTTATTGCAAAATGTATTTTTTAACACTGCAGAACTTTGTCGCCTGTTTCTTATCTTTCCAAAAATACCACAAAAAAACTGCCTCATTAAAAGATAACACTTCAGCAGCTTAATGAAGAACACAGTCTAAAAAGGAGGGTTATAATTCTTTATTTTTGTATTTGTATTGTATTCTTTAATATTGAACATAAGGGATGATATGTTAAAAAAAAAAAAGATTTATCCTGACACGCCCCCCCCCCCCCCCCCCCCCTAAATTTTCAGATTTCAATATCTGGCCTGTATATATGAAAAACCCTTTAACCCAATAATGATATGAAAGTGTTTAAAATGCTCTCGTTATGGAATCTTTTTGTCTCATAAGTGTTACATTAGCCAAAGGTTGTTATTTAAATGTTCATGTTGAAAGTGAAAGTGTTGAATCATTCATCAAAGCTCCCTCGTGTGCTGCCTCACTTTTTTCCCTGCATCGTTCCGTGTACAGTCCAACTGACACATTTATAATTCTCTTACTAGGATGATGAACAATCAAAGGGCTGACGTGTCAGTTTGAAATGTGTTGGTGTAACAGAGGGACAAACATCCTTGATGAAGCTCTGATTGTTTGCTGTAGAGCCGCATATTTACCTGTGTAGCCTTAAAATGCACACACAAACAACAACAGAGGGTTCTGGATGAGCCTGGAAACACGAGCAGGGGCATGGGGCTGATATCACCTTGTGTTTGTGTAGAGCTGCAACTATAACAATCACCTGCTATAGTACCACCACCCAGAACATTCATCAGTAAGGGGAAAGTAGCGCTGTAATTGGATGTAATATTTCTGGTAGTGATAATACATTTCAGGATATGGACATTTTTTTTAAATGAGCTGTTTGTTTTTCTCTCTCCAGGTATTGATCACCATTTTCTGGCTGGGTAGAAGAGCTCAAAGTGACCGTTTCTATGATGGACCTTACCTGAATTTTAAGGCATTTGAGGGATTGCTAGGCACAGCACTATACAAGGTAAAACTCTTCACAATAAGAGTGATAATAATTTCATTTTGCACTCATTTTTATGTGTACTTTTACGGAACAAAAGTTTCATTTTCTTGTAGAAACCTCAAACAACATGAATGAAATCCTCTTTAAAAGCCGCTGCCAAGTATTTTTCCATATCCTCCTTGGTATTCGGACTATGTTCAGAAAGAATGGCTGTTAAAGACCGCCTCGCCTCGCATTGCTGGCCACTCAAACGAAAGCTGTTTTAAGTCATAAGCAAACCTGATCCCTTGACTCAGCTATTTTAATCTTGTTTGCAGCAAGTTTGCGTAGCATGCATGTGAAGAAAAAGCGGCTTCTTTTCCTCCCCCCCCCCCCCCCCCCCCGCTCATGCTAGTGTTGAATTTGGCACCTTGCGTTCACATAGATTTATAGGTGCTTGTGTGCAGGGCCTCTATAATTCAACAGACTACCGGGATTTTCAGTAACCGCAGTCGGTTTTCGACACTTTCGTGTACGTTTAGCTTCGATAATCCAAGTTCACAGGCACGGGGTGTTTGGGTGGGATTTAGTTTGTGGAGTTGTATTGTCTGGTAGAGTTCAACAGATTAACGATCTGAAAATCATTTTCTTTTTAAAGTGGCTGACAAGTTTGGACATGTGGCATGCCGCTTGGAGCGCTTATATGAAAGGAAACAAGTTTTAGTAAATGCAGTCATCGAGAGGCCGTTGAACTCGGCCCCCTTTTTTTTTTTGTTTTGACAGATTTGTCAGCAAATAGAAAACAATGAGGTCATTCGAGGGAAAATTTCAGCATTATACATTCCTCCCCTCATAGACAGTATAGGAGCGCATGTTTACACACACTGATTTTGCGAGGCCCGAGCTGCAAAGAGTTCACACTCTACCTGGGAGATCTGTCATGAACCACACACGTAGCAGAGCTAAATATTGCAATTGGCTCCCTATTATCTGACTGTGTGATTTCTTCTGTGTGTGTGTGTGTGTGTGTGTGTGTGTGTGTGTGCATGAAAGGCTCTGCAAGAATCATCCAGCCACAAAGGCAACAACACCCGAGACAGCGGTTTTGGAGAGAGCTGGTACTCGGAGCGAGAGGAGCTCCACCAACTGAGAGGAGAAGAAGAAGAAGGAGGAGGAGGAGGAGGAGGAGGCGGACACAGGAGAGACGACTCCCTCGACAGCTTGGACTCTTTAGACTCCAGACCTCACAGCATCTCATCCGACACCACTCTCAAAGGCAGCAGCGAGGGTAGGAGACGCCATGTCGTTTGCGTCAAAACACAAACAGGCACTTTTAAAATCAGACACAGCTTCTGTAGCTCTTCCTGACCCTGTTTGTGATCTTTCTGAAGCTGACTTTCTGGCATATTTTCTTCACTTTTATACTTGAACTTTGGGATTGCACTTGAACGTCCTCGCCGTTTTCTCTCATAAAGTGTCCAGACTTGAACATCAAATATTCGCAAAGAGGAAAGAAATGCAGCATCGGGGCCAGAAAGTTGGCTCCTATTTGTGAAAACAAACACCTATCGCCATCTAGTGGTGTGTTTTTGAAGTTTCATATTTTCAGTGAAAATTCACACCAAGTCCCCAAGGAAGTAGATATAATAAATCAATGCTGAAGCGCCCGGCTATGTTCTTGTTTGAAGACAAATATACGCTTTGAGAGAGGGGAAAGGCTGGTCAGTAAACCCCCCCCCCCCCCCCCCCCCCCCCCGCCGCCCCACCTCCATAAGAGACGCAGTGAAGAATTCCTCAGCCGTCCACACCGCCTTGTAAATGAGGAGGTCTGCGATCCCCACCCTGCACCCCTCTGTTACTCCTCCAGAGTCAACACACAACACACTCCCCTTCCTCTGTCCTCTATTCTCTCCTCCTTTGTCTCCTTTTCAGCTACTTCATTACTTTATCAGACCCCTCTCGTCTTCCTCTCTCTCACACCTGCTGTATTTCTCCCCCACTCTTTGTTTGCGCTCCAGGTTGTTGCAGTGACACCGAGGTGGACTCCGTCTTCAAGATGTCCGAGAACAGGGACAGTGTCAGCTACCGCCGGTCGGTATCCATCACACCAAAAGCCACCACGCCGTTTAACCAGTTCCTGCCCACTAAAGACAAACAGTCGGGCTACGTGCCCGCGCCGCTGAGGAAGAAACGGGCCGAGCGCAACGATGACAACCGGCGCAGCTGGGCCAACCCCTCATACTCGGAGGAGGAGGGACCTCTCACCAGGTACCGTCAGAATACACACAGCTGTGAACACTTTGAAGCTGATCAAATTGAAGAAAACAAAAGTTTGTTTACGCACAAATCATTAGTGTGCGCTCCAGATACTTTTGTCTTTACATTGTCTCCTCTCTTATCACTGTCGGTGTTTGTGCTGCTGTTGTGTGGTCTGCGAATTGTCGCCGGTGTTGTGTTTCATTTTGCTTCCCTGTGGAATGACAACCTCAGCGAAACAGGGCCCGCCCCCGACTGGTGCGACAACGTTCAAGTACCGCAGAGCGCATTGCCCGCGACCCGCCTGCAGTGCGCCTACGAGTACGAAAGCGGCAGCGACTCGGACGCGGATCGCCCCGACCCGGATCTCGTCCTGGACGACCTGGCCGGCAGGCGCTTCCACAGCCCCTCCCCGGCTCCTCCCACCAACTTCGCCTTGCCCATCAGTCCCGTGGCGATGGGGTCGGCAGCCGGAGGTAGAGGAGGCACCTGGCCCAAGGTCACTATGAGTCCCAATGTTGCCCCCCAACAGAATGTGACCTTCCACAGGTCAGAACATGAAGCGACGGTGTGACTTTGATGTGCCTTGCCTGATGAAAGCAAAACGCTTGCCTTGTCCTCAGTTTGCATGGTTAAATTAAACCATGAGCGACGTCTTTGGTCGTTGTTTGCTTCCTCTAACCGAGTTTGAAAGACTTTTTTTTGGTTTTCTGTTTGAGTTGTTTGATTTAAGCTTCAGCACTTTTTTTTGATTTGCTCCTTCTGAAGCTTGGAGGAGTGATTTGAGTTGGCCACACGGCTCAAATCAAATGTTGCCTCAGTTTCATTTTTGGTTTGAGCTTGCACTGGTTTGCTAACCCTTGCGTCATCTTACTTGAGATTGTAGTGCTCAAGGAATATGCGTGACTGCCGTGCTGTGCAGCTGCTGAGAAAATTCTTCTGACATGTGTGATTGGCTGTCTCTTCCGAGCAGCAGCGCCTTCAGCAGCGGGGAAATGCAGCCCCAAAAACACAGCACCGTGAGGGTGGACCACTACCGGGCCGTGTCGGCCGACAGCCTGTTCAGACAGATATACGATGACTCCGAAGACGAGGACGATGAGGAGGGCTACGCCGACCCGGTCCAAGACGATCTGTACGCACGCAAGATGGGCCTCAAACCCCAGCCTGCCGTCACTGCGTCCCATGACAAGTTCTTGCCAAAGTTCTGGACTCCCGAAGAAGACGTTCACATACAGAAAATCAAACTGGGCTCTCAGAGGAGACCCTGGTACAAGAAGATGCAAGGCTTCAGGTGTGTGAGGGAAGCAGAATCCAGAATTATATAGAAAGTATCTCAAACATACTCAAACTTTACATTGTTCTTAAATCATAGATTATATAATTCTCTGCTTCTTGTACAATCATGTCTTACTTTTCTACCTTACACTTGGTTAGAGGCTTTATATGTGATTTTTCACACTTAAATATAATAGAAATCAAGTATATCCTCTGAAAATAACTCTGTGAGTCATGACTGTCTACAATGGGTGTAACACCCGAGTCCCACTGTCTGTGATGTTTTCAGAGTTTTCAGGATCCTATCTTCAGTTTGTTTACATCGCCCGGACGGCCGGCTGACTCCTCCCCTCGCGTATAAAAGTTGTTTAATTGAGGGACTAGAGAAAAGAAGAATAACATACTGTACTCACTGCTTAACTGTGTTTCTAGATCACGCTCATTTCAGGTAAATTTACATGCAGTGTGAAGATACGAGCATAATAAAGATCGCTAGCATTAGCATGCTAACACAACAATGCAGCGCGAGTTGTTTTGGTTTCATGCTGGTGCTCAAGGGCGACATCTGCTGGACGAAAAAAATCGCATATAAAGCCTTTAAGTTCAATTTGCATGCAAAAGCCTGACAATCAAAATTTGGGTTTCTGTCATTTACTCCAATTTCTGTCCAGATGCATCCCACTTACCTTTCTTTTCTCTTCCTCCTATCTATCCCCCCTGCGCCCTCTCATCTGCTTCCGTACCCCCGTTTCCCTTCCCTTCCCTTTGTTCCTCGCTGTCCTCGGCTGTAGCTATAAGAAGTCGGGCTCTTCGTCAGACGAATCGGACTGCGACATCAGTCCCTGGCTCTCCTCTGCCCCCTCTCCCTCTGGCACCTCTCCCTCTCACACCCACACACACGAGGCCTCGGCTCACACCACCACCCTCGTTGTGGGGAAAAGGTCGATACAGCTGCGTGATTGTGACCATGAAGGAATGTTTTAGGGCTTTTTGGATTTATTTGGAAGCGACATAATTTGCTCCTGTCGGGGCCTGAATATCTGATGAGCTTCTTTCTAATACACTAATGTTAAAATAAAGCTGAAGGTTGCTGTGACATGCTTTATAACGCTGCGTGCTTCACTGACCTTAGCAGAAAATAGGCTGCGTCTCAGAATTTTACTATTTTTGTTACAGCCTATTTTAGATTTTTTTTTACAGTTACTTGTAATGCCTTCTTTTCCGTAGCAGATTCTTTAAAAAAAATGTCTGATTTGATCGACATGTTTGAATCAAATATCCTCTCTATGGCTGCTTGAAGTATCTCTTCCTTCCTTTTTCTTCACCTGCATGCACTCATCACCTCTCTTTCCTTCTCTCTCCTTCTGCCCGCCCTGCAGTCCTCACACCCAAGCACACTCTCCCCCACAGCTCCCCAAGATACAGCCCCCTTTGTTACTGACCCCGCCCCTGGTATTCCCTCCAGTGGACCCCGCCTCGGGTCCCAGACTGGTCAAATGTGAGAGGTGGCCCCTGCTCGGGCGGCAAGACCCCCGCGAGCCCCCAGATCCCTTCGATTACGAGAGCATTATCCCCGACTTGGAGAACGATGACATGTTTGCCAGGCGGACTCTGGCCTTCCAGTCCAACACGGACTTGGCGATGATGAAGACCAAGCTGACGGCCCGTCGCCCGCTCTACACGTCTGAGCCGCAGCTCAACATCGTCACGCAACGCCACGCCGACGCCAGCACCGAGGAGAGCGAATTCCCCGACATCGAGCAGGACGACGTGGTTTATCGAAAGGAGAAAACGCAGCAGGAGCAGCGGCCGCTCTCCGGAGCCCCCGACAACTACGCCCCTATGCCCGTCCCAGAACCATGGGCACTGCCTCCGGATCTCAAAGCCCGTCTCCTGTGCCCGCCGTGCCCTCTGACCAAAGAGGCAGGAGGAAGTAAACAGGTTGAGAACGAAATGCGTCCGAAAACAGATGACATGCTCGTCCGGAAATTTGGGCTTGGCTCTGATAAGAACTCACTCAGGGGCTCGTCAGCCAATCAGATGACGCCCTCAGTGCCTTCCTCCCGTAGCGAGGGCGACCTGCAGAAATGGCAGGCGATCAGGGAAGCCAGTCAGCTGAGATACAAGAAGAAGCTTTTGGTGGCGAGACTGGCTGCTCTGAAGTCATAAAAAAGTCATTTCTGTAACTGTTCTCCTCCCGTCGTTGCTTTTTCTTCCGTTTTATTTTCAGTTTTTAATCGTTTTCGGTTTGTTTCAGTCTCGAACTATTTCCTGTCTGATGGTGAAGTGGTCTAAACGCATGTCGATTTAACTTGTATATGACTGGTCTGAAGGCTTTCACAGTGACAAAAAGGGAGTTTTATAATATTTGGTCTTCTTTGTGAAGACTTAAAATGTTCCTTCAGCGTTCACTGGAACTGTGATTTCAGCAAAAACTGCGACTAAAGGAGCAGCGACAGTTCAAAACCTTTTTTTAAATTTTTTTTTTAATCATTTTTCCCTGTCAGAGAAAAAAAAACAAGGAATTGTGTGCAAATGAAAGAAAAAGGTTTATTAGGGTTTTCTGCATGATTGGAATGTTGTTGGTTTTACTTTAGCGACACACGGTATGGTTATGCTAAGAGGATGGATAGACAACGTGATTTTGTTCATCCTGAGCATTTTAGAAACAGACCCACTCTCTGCATTTTATCTTTTGGTTTCATTTCTCTTATCGGAGCGAGTTTGTCTGTGAATGAACAAAATATTCAAGTTTAATAAAGGAAAATCCGAGACTTCATGACCTTGTGATGGATGCATTAAATTGGCCACTTGTTGACCTCACATTACACGTATCTGACCACAGCACCGGTGTTGTTGTTTTTTTCCACAGCAGAGGAAACTTCACACTGACATGTAAAGCTCAAAGTGCCGCATGCATGTGAGTGTGGAAAGGTTCAAGCGTCAGTAATATCCAAACATTACGTCCTGAACACCCCGACAGCAACAAGCGGGGGGCAATTACAGTACATGCAGTCTTGTGTGTTAAACCGACATGAAAGCTTTTAGAAATTCCACACTGCTCTGAAAGAAGATTGCGACTTGTGGACTCCATAGTTACCCTGAAACACAAATCTGTACTGCAGTGTTTGCACATGAGCAGACACACACAAGCACGCACAAAGCAACCATTTAAACCTGAGTCAGTGCCATCTGGGTTTACTTCACATCCATATGTGAAGCCGTGTATCCACTGACATCATGATGGAGTCTCCAGAAAGGCTGCATTGTTTAGAGAAAGATACAAACACACCTCCACAGCCAAATGCAAAGGAAAGGAAAGCTGATACTGTAAGCCTACTATGAGCACACCTTAAAGGGTAATTCTAGTATTTTCTGGGTGATTGGCTGATTCCAAACGGCTAGTAGTTGGTATTAAATTGCTACTGTAGATTGCTAGACAGCAGCCATGAAACAAGCTGTAATGGCTGCAACAGAATCTTTGGGCGCAAAAAGTGCGTTGAAAGATCTGACTGGCTCAGATTGTTATTCTAAGTGTTTGAAACTTTACAGGAAATGGATGCATAGAGACAAAGAGTAAGATCCTTTTTCAACCAGTACTGGACGTTACATCGCACCCACAAAATAACCAGACTCCATTGACAAAACTGGTCGTTTTACCTTGCAGAATATGAGAGTTGCTGCTCCACTATTGCTCTGATTGGTTAGTTTTCTTGTACTGTTGTTTTACTCGTTTTAAAGGCTAAGCTTACATCCCTCACAACACAATAACATAGACACAGACTAGTAGCACTGGTGGTTGTAGCACTGCTCGATCAACAACTCCCATGTTCTGTAAGGAAACCTGTGTTCTGCAAAGGAGTCTGGCGGCTTTGAAAAGAACGAAGTAGAGCAGCGAAAATGGATCCTTTCTTAACCTGAGGGGCTATTTCTGTCGAGATTATTTCTACCAGGAAACTTAAAGAAACAAATTGAGACTGTAGGTGGGAAAAGAAAACTACCTTTTAAGTGGACGTTTTCGGATTAGATCAATTTTCCCCCAAGGAAAAGCTCTGACAGCTTTTTTTTTCAAGCTGCTAGCTGATTGATGCCAACTATTGCCTCTTTTTTCCAAATTGTTTTGTACATAGAAGTAATTTAATTTAGTCCCCATAATATGTATAAATATGGCACATGTCTAAATGTGCTTGAATTCCCAACCAGCTGAGTCATATGGTTTATTGGTTTGTTTACGTACAATTTGAACTTGGGGATGACCCAGTCTGAGAGTCACTTCCAGCTCTTGACCAGACACTTCCAGACTCTCTGTGAACGACCTTTTGTGCAGAAAAAGTGACTTTGTCGTGTGTGTGTGGTTCTCTCCGGTTTCCCAGACAGGACCAAACTCAAGACAGTATCGAAGGGTGAGTTGATACGGGCACCCAGGAATGTGGCACGTTTGCATTCGCTCTGGTCTCTTACAGTTGCACCTCGCTGACCACCACCACCACCCACCCCCTCCCTCCCTTTGCTTTTGTGCTGCTCTTCTCACTCTCTAGCTGCTAAATGCTGACACACAACACTGTGTATTGTAAGGCACAGGGCCAAGTTCATGGTGGTGGGAGGGAAGGGGGGTTCAATGCTCCACACCACAAAGCTCTATTGACAAAGCAACAAAGTGAAAAAGATGCAAACAAAAGCATCCCACTGGGTCATTTACCATTACTGCAGTGTGTCCCTGTGGGAGTTATGACCGAGCACTGTCCTTAGTGCCCTGTTAGCAATGTGAGAAAGGTGTAAATATCATCAGGTAAGTGAAAACATGTTGTCAGTTTTGAGCTCTGCATGGTGGGAAGGCTTGATAAACATATTACTAACAGATTGAGCTTACATCACCTAACAGTGGGTTCAGCTGTTTGCTGTGTTTGGAAACTAACTCGTGGTTGCGGTTTAAATGTCTAATCCAATTTATTTTCAGCAACAGTGGGGTTAAAAGGTGGAATTTAATCTGACTTTTTGGAGTTTCAATTTTCTTCCCCACATCTCATTTGGCACATTGGTGCACGCATTGCTTGGAGTGGTACAAACTTTGTCTAACCTTTTTTTTTTTTTTTCAGCTTTGGGTAAAGCTTCTGCAAAGATTTGCAAACTAAACATCCCGTAGCCATCTGTACTACTACTACTGCTGCTGCTGCTGCTGCTAAGGGCTTTTTATTTCAACTATTCTCTTTCCACAGGAGTAAATCAACAAGCGATATCGTCACCGACACGCCCGTCGTCAGACAGGCCCGTTTTGAAGAGCTGCAGAAATATCGCGAGCAGATAAAGGAGAGTGACGACAAGTGGCAGGATGTGAGTAGAACTGTTTTTTTGGGTCTATGGGATCTGTGCTGCAGTCAGGAGAGCAGGTGTTGTGGTGCAGACTGTGTGTCCGAGGGGTGAACGCAGAGTTTGTTGTAGATAGAAGCCAGAGATGGAGGCAGACGCTGTTTGGTGCAGCACTGCCCTCTGGCTATTGACTGTCCTCATTTCCAGTTCACCCTGTTTATGACTGGAAACACTGCAATCTGTTAATACTAATAATTGAATTCACGTCAAATAAGCGTTTCAAGGTAGTATAGAATGATGCAAGACAGAGAGTGTAGGAGAGGAACAAGATTGGATGTCAAATCGACTTGGGGGGGGGGGGTCAAGTTATTTTTGGACAATAAATTGCGGTCATGCTCTACTTTTAATAGAAGTTGTACATTATGAATGATTATTTGTAAGCAGAGATTTAAAGATGAATAAAGTTGTACACACGTATTTGATTGTCTGTTACTGTCTGATTGGTTTCATGGCAAAGTCTCAAAGTAAGCATTTGGGTCACACAGTCCCTAACACACAGGGGAGGTGAGCCGGGAGGAGCCTAAAGCACACAAATAGAACACCTTCAAATGAAGCCCTTTTTGAGGGTTTTTTTTTTTCCCCCCCCTCTCCTTCTCAACTTCACTTCTTTCAGCTTTTACACTGACCCATGCAACACAGCCGGTCGGTTTTATCTAGATGAAAGTTTTAAGATTGCATTGAGGTGATGTGAGCTGACTTTTATCTGCAGGACCTGAGCAAATGGAAGAGCCGGCGCAGGAGTGTCAATTCTGATATCGTGAAGAAGAAGGAGGAGCGGGAGAAGGTGGAGGAGCTCACCTTCAGCAGCAGCAGCAACAGAAGGTCAATGACCTTCAGGGAGATGCAAGAGGAGAGGTAAGCGAATGAACACCCGATGTGATTTCTTTTTTTTTCTGGTTCCTGATGGCATTCGTTTGAATTTTGTGAGGCTGATTTTTCACCAAAAAGCAACTAAAATCCTTCCTTTGCTACACCTTTTTAACCCTCAGAGGGGGATCACTTCCTAAGGTAATAAAAGACAATCGTGTGTATTGGCTGTAGGATCATTTGTGCAGAAGTGAATGAGGAGTCTCACTGTCATTGTGCCTCGAGTCGGTGTGAAAGTGTAATCTAATCACGGCTTACAACCTGCCTCCCTTTCTTTTTGCCCCACCCCTCTCCACCCTTCCCTTTTCATCCTGTGCTCTCCTTTCTGTCCCCCCCCCCCCCCAACTTTTTCACTTGTCCCTTTCATCTCCCTAAATTGCTCCCCTCCTCAATGCTCGTCTTTAATGTACCCAATTCTGTCCACTTATTTCCTATTCACCTCTCTTTGCAACCCCTCGTCTCCTCCTCTGTCTCGTACGCAGAGAAAATAAAGGAAAAAGTCTTGGCAGCCGTCTCAAATCTCTCTCCTACCTCGACGACGACGAGGACGTGTTTGAGAAACCTGTCGCTACCCCTCGTACCCGAAACCTTCCTGCGCGGAGCTACACTATTGACACTCCTTACCACTCCTCTGAGCCTCCTCTGAAAGAAGAAAAACCCCGCGCTGCTTCCCCAGCCAAGGGCAGGGCCGCCTCACCTCCAGTCTCACGGGAAGTTGACATTGTGGACAGTCCTGCAGGCAGGGACTCCACCACCACCACAACCACCACCACAACCACCACCACCGCCAGATCTCTACGCAGCTCCCATCCTCCAGCAGATACACCTCCACAAAGGAGTCCTGTCAGAGAATACAGCAGCACAGTCAAAACAGAGAAAACCACAACCGATCTGCCCTCCTCCAGCTCCACACCAAAAGCGCCCGAGCCAAGGCGCCCATTGTTGGTCGCGCAAACTGCGGCGGAGGCCCCTTCCTCAGGTTCTCTGTACAAAAAACAACCACAGACCAGCTCCATGGAACCCAAGCCTCCCGGGGTGTCTCGGGTTTCCGCCTCCCTCCCCAGGAGCTACCAGAGATCGGATAGCGCGCGTCTGACATCAGTTGTCGCGCCGAGGCCCTTCGGGACCCAGTCGTCTCGCATCACCTCCCTTCCTCGACCTTTCACAGTGAGTACGACATCATTTTTAAGACTAATTACAAACGACCAGAGCAGCACAAAAAAAGGGGGGCTGACAGACATTATGGGACATGTCTGCGTAGAGGGCAGGAGGAGAGAGAGGGCAGGAGGAGAGAGAGGGCAGGAGGAGAGAGAGGGCAGGAGGAGAGAGTGTTTTTGTTTGGCAGTAAGAAACCTTGGCTTTGTTTTATTCAGGTGCCGCGTTGTTTGTTTTAGTGCATCAGTTATTCCCCCAAGAGCCTGATCTGATTACTGTGTAAATAATGCATGAGGCTAGTGTTTTTATGACGCCGGCTCAACAGGCAGAGCTGCTATTTTCAGCCTCCCTCACATTCATTACTGTTACAGTAGATGTATTGCTTGTCAGTTAAAGTTTGTGAACCCTAACTCTAACTTTAATCAGTTTCACACTTAATAAAAGAGTTCAAAGCACATTTATCAGCTGTGTTCCCTCTGTTCTTCGCCCTGTGCTATTCAAGGTCATTCAAGGTTTACATTCTGTTATTTTTTTAAGTGTCGCACTCTGCTTCCCTTTACAATCTGCGTCAGGTGGATGAATCCCAAAAGCGTTTGAACGGTGGCACCGACGTTTCAAAGAAGTCGACAGTGCCGAGCCGTTACCACCAGTTCATGACCTCGGAGGACGAGGCTCGCTCCCAGTCCAGCTCGGCCCACTCCAGTGAGGGCGAGGACGAGGAGGAGGAGGAAGAGGAAGAGAGCAAGGCAGCACCCAAGAGCGTCACCTCCACTCAGAGTGTCACACCTGTCCCTCCTCAGGTGAAAAGTGTCTCACCTGTCCCTCCTCAGGTCAAAAGTGTCTCACCTGTCCCTCCTCAGGTCAAAAGTGTCTCTCCCGTCTTACCTCCATTTAAGAGAGAAGCCCCCGTCAGTCCTCCTGCAGCCAAAGAAACCAGCCAGGTACTCAAGTTCACGTCCTCTTAACAAAACAGATCAGCTTGTATGTTGAAGCTTCAAATGCGTATTTATGTGTAAAAATTCACCTGGTCTGTTTTTTTTATTTTATCGAATAGTGCTGGCACTTTAAATTCCTCATTTAATCTAGTTTTTGCTTAAATTCCTTCTTAATTCAACTTCATTTTGAAGTTAATTCAAAATGATCCAATGCTACAGCTCAGAAATTTAAATGAGCAACTAGAAGGCATTTAATAAACAGCCATTCATTATTCATGCAAGACTTGCCAAAGCAAGTACACACTGCCGTTCCACAGTGATGGAAAGGCAGGGGGCACATTTCTGCACTTCGACTGCAACATGTGACCAGCTGTTTTTTTTAATCTCCTCTCACCCGTGTTGTTGTTGTTTTTCGCTTTCTAGGACGACTTCTG
This sequence comes from Labrus mixtus, assembly GCF_963584025.1. Classification (NCBI taxonomy): domain Eukaryota; kingdom Metazoa; phylum Chordata; class Actinopteri; order Labriformes; family Labridae; genus Labrus; species Labrus mixtus. The sequence continues at coordinate 4,259,143 of NC_083624.1, forward strand.
TGAGATGCGGATCAGTTTGAACCAGAAGCCAAACAGCAGCGCAGACTTTGGCTTCCAGGCGACGTGTGACTCCACAGGAGCTTGCATCACATCTATCCAGCCAGGTAACAAGAAACAGGAGAAAAAAAAAACCTTCATACCGAAGGGATTTGAACTGCACTGGTAGATGCTTTACTCTCACCAATATAACAAACTGGCAACCTCAAACTCAATCACCCAGCAGTGAAACTTGGTGTACAAAGATCAAACAGGCTTTGGTTGTATCTGACGTTAACTGAAGCTGACTGATGTATTCACACATACTAATCCAGTGGAAACACCAGAAAGCATTGCTCAGGCTCCGTTACTGTGTATTTTACATCCAGGCTCTGCTGGTTAGTCATCTGCAGGATTTGAGTCCATTGCAGTGGTGGTGCCAGACCTATGTAGGGCAGCATCTATATGGGTCAAATCTTCTGGGCCTGAGCCTCTCTTTCTCTTTCTCCTCACATTTTTCCACCTTCCATGTAACTCGTGTCATTTAGACACCTCACGCCATCGTACAGTATTTACTCTAGCTTTGTAAACACCAGGTTCAACCTACAGAGTGCTACTATAGTCATTCATCATACATTATTAACCCTTTAAATCCCATTCTGTCTTTACCTGTAACAACACACATTCATTTGCATTCCTGTAAATGCGCCTGAGATCGCCAGCTGGTCTTTAGCAACATGTGTTGACACTATTTAAAAAGCATATTTAGAAATACAAACAAAGGACAGATACCAAAAAAACAAGAAAAGCAAAAAAATCAGTATGCAAACAGTAAGAGTCACGTTTAGCATATCGTGCAAAGTAGCACACATGCTCTGTAGCCTAGTTTAGAGAGCAACAGGACATACATGAGCATCAATACAGTTAATACGAACAAGACCGCACACTTTAGTAATGCAGATAAATGAAGTGCAATGTTAACAAACAGTTTATTTACTATTAAACATTTAGAAGCCATTCAGCACAAAATGATACTGTAACAATAAAATAACAATACCCCATTTTTAGTACATTTCTAATGAATACATCTTCTGTTTTGTTTTACCTGTTAATGATTAAGTAAATCATTTTTACAGTTTAAAAAAAAAAAAAAAAAAAATGTCCCTCAAAATATAAACACACACAATGGCTTGGCTGCCTTTAACTTGAGCACTTAGGATGTTGTTTTTTTTTGTAATTCTATCTTTAGAAAAGCACCTGCAGACAGGTTTTCTGTGAGATGAATTCATCCTGATGAGGAGGTGTTTTGAAAATGAAGTGGAGGTGTCTGGAGGCAAATTCAATCTACATTTTTAATTGCTTCCTCCCGTAGATGCATTTCCTCTTTTTCATTTTAGGTGCATGTGATCCTGAGAATTGCTACTGTAAAATATGATTCATGTCTGTTTGATTGTTTTCTTTTAATCTTGTGAACAGTGTATTGCTGCGTTATTTTCCAGGGCTTAATCTGGGGGGGAAGAGATCACGTAATCTCTAATCTTTTACAGTCAACTTTAAGATTTAAAAAAAATAATAATATGTGGCTCTAATGAGTGTCATCAGAATATGTTACCATGTCAGAACTGTTAACCCTTTTCGCTGGTAATGATGTGTCCCCCTTTCCCCTTGCAGGTAGCCCGGCCGAGATGTGCCAGCTGCAGCTGGGAGACAAGGTGCTGGCGGTGAACAGACACCAGGTGGCAGGCATGAGCTACACAGACTGGAGATCCTGCATGGATGAGGCTCTGCAGGATGGTAGTCTGATTATGGATATACGTCGTCATGGCCAGAACAGTGAGTCATCTCAACAATGTGTGTGTGTGTGTGTGTGTGTGTGTGTGTGTGTGTGTGTGTGTGTGTGTGTGTCTTTGCATGAGAGCAGGAGATTGCATTGAACCTCTGTAGGGGATGCATTCCTGGACTGACAGTGCTGCTTACTCTACCTGCGTCGCTAAACAGTTTTGACACTTTAAATTGGTCCGTAAACTGTTGTGAAATCATCCATGAATGATGTCATGACAGCTGGGGAAAGGACCTGTGACTTTTTTTTCCCCTCATCTAGCGAGGACACGTTGTTATTGTGTTGACCTGAGTGGGTTACTACTTTTTCTATTGTTTTCCTGTGTGCATTTCTCTCCTGTTTTTACAGTTATTTTCTTGTGATTTCTACTGGTCTTTTTCTTCTTTTTGCTGCCTCTTCTGTCTCATTAGAATTCCTTTCTGGTGTTTTTCTTCTTTTAGCTGCCTCTTCTGTCTCATTAGCGTTCCTTTCTGGTGTTTTTCTTGTGGAAACTAACGCAGCTCAGGTCCAGTCCCCTCTTGAGTGTGCTGTTCTCATAGTGTTAGTATAACAGGCTAACTTATTCCAACTACTTCAGGGTCACCTTACCTTCCCCAAAAATAATAAAACAGCCAGAGTAGCTCACTTGAACTAACACTGGTACTTGCTGAAGTAGCTAAGTGTGTTGGTGAGCCTGTTGGAAACACTGTGTGGGTTTATAAAAGCTTGAATATGCTGCATGGCTGGGGAAGGTGTTTCTCTGTCCCCCTCCCCGCTGCTCTGGGATAACATCATAACATCAACCTCGTCCCCTGCTTTAGAGGGGTCCTAATGTACACAGACGAATCTTTAGAGTCACCATCAACTGTTTAAAAGAAATGGACATCAATTCTGATTTTGAAGTGGCAAACAAGTACTACAGCTGCAGCGAGGAAAAATATTTGACTACAAGAATGAAGTCGTAACAGAATAAAGTTGTTAAATTTCAAAGAAAAAAGTTTGGTTTTAGAAAAATGAAGTCGTAATTTTTTTTTTTGAAAAAAGTTGTAATATGAGAATTAAGTTGTACCATTTTGAGAATACAGTAGTTACATTATGAGAATATATTAGTAATGTAACGAGAGAAAAGTTGCACATTTTAGTCTGTAGTTAGTCTATTTATTATTTAAAGGGAAATAACAAAACAGCAGCCAGCTGCCTTTGCTAAAGTGAGAACATCTTGTGAAGTTATATTTCATAATTCATATTTCATATTTTATAATAACTGAATACTGAAACTTTTAGCACATCAGTATCACATTGGAATAAATATCAGGACTCTGAGAATTGCACAAGAAACTGAGTTTAATTCTAAGAAGGGCCGTCTATGAGGCAGTAACATCTTATATGTCTTTTTTGACTTAATTAACTTTATATTATGACTTGATTCTCAAAATGTTGCAAATTTATTCTCAACGTTTCAAAAAATATGATGGGTTATTTTCTTCATTTTCAGAAAAGCTTCATTTATTACCAAAGTAAACACTTTGTATTCGACTTTATGGTCCCTATCTCTAGTTTATGATCCTTTTTTGAGTAAGGCATGGTATGCTTTAGGACCAGGCTACCAGTTAATGTTAATGTCAAGTGGATACTGCCACAACCTCTCTACCAGGAAAGAGAAATGTGTATCCACCCTGTCATCCAAATATGGTCACTTCTGCTTACAAACTTCAGCTCCAAACTTCAGGGTTCCCCCAACCAATTGATGACCTCACAGTGGTCACGTCCACTTCTTTTATACAGTGTATAAGATTCACGCCTACACAACAAATACTTACGTGTAGTGCACAGTAAACCAGTTTGAAGTGTCCACACACATCCTTTGCTTTGCCGTTTGAATTGTCTGCGTGCAGACTGGGACAGAGATCAACCTTCCCTGCCATTTAAAAGCCATAAGATCATCAATCTGACCAGTTCGGATCATCCAATACTTCTAGGTTCCTCTGACAAAAACATTGTCAGCCCCAGCCTGGATTTCACCTCTCGCATTTCCCCGGAGAAAATGCCATCCAAAGACACTCCCACCCACCAAGTCATCGTAAGTGACCCCGAATGGCTCCGATTTCATGATGTTTTTTTTTTTTATTATTCCTATATTGTTTCCCGGGTCGAGTCTCTTTTAATGAGCAAACAACATGCTGTGTCTCCCTGCAGGATGTGGCTTCAAACGGCGTTAATGGAGGTTTCCGCGAGGAGTCGGTGACCATGAGGAACAAAGGTAAAGAGCAGAGCGAACAGTGCCAAAGGTTATGAAATTGAGCCCGGTGAGCTGTACTGAATACAAAACGGCACAACTAGGGGACTGCATGTATTTGATTTAGCTTTGGGAGAAAGTCTTTGCAAACACTGGACTGTTGCAGATTATACTGATGGATATTTTCTGTGTCATGTCACAGAATGTGAGATGAGCAGTCTAACCCCGGATCCTCCCTTCACATATAGACAGTAACAGATTAACTAGAAGCACGGTGAATGGCACATTTTAATATACAGAATTATAGATCTAAAAGTGGCTTCTGCACAAACGATTGACAACTTGGGAACTATTTATCAACAGCAAAACAAAGCTTAAAGACAGGTTGAAAGTCAAACCAGAGATGGATCAGTTGAACATCAATGATATTGGGCGATACTTGACATTGGCAAATAATATGGCATGCACCAATGTCAGTAGCCTACAGTATGTATATCTGTTGTGTCACCTCAATTTAATGATGGCAAGCCAATACACTTAACAGCTGATGCAGAGGAGATGTTATTTATTAGGCAGGAGAATTCACCTGTTGGACGAGTGTTGGGAGTCTTTCACTGTCTCTGAGGAAGATCACTGACATGCAGTTTGTAGGACATGTTCCTCCAGTGACATTTCAAGAGGAGATAATAATAACAACAGTTTTAAATACATTGAATCTCATAACTCATTTGAAAAAGAAACACGAAGACGTAATGATAAAAAAAACATTGGAAATGTCAATCGTCTATTTTCAACATGGGTATCAGCCCATCGGTGCACCTCTACTCATTATACTCTGGATTTCTCAGATGCATGGAGTTTGTGCAGTGGTATAGTGTCTGCTGAGTAAATTTGTAGATACTTGACTCCACACGAGGAAGATTCAGGAGACCCAGATGGCTTAAGTTGAAGTTGTTTAAATTTGACCCGCGAGGAGAAATGACATGAGCAGCACACAGACCGACCCACAGGCTTCATATTTATGCTACAGATGACGCTAAAAGTCAGGGACATGTTACCCTTCCTACTCTACATAAAACTTGAATGTGGCGTTAGATGCCATAGATAATGGAGAGCAGACAAAAAAGGCAGATATGAGGGCAGACAAAGAGACCTTGGTTGTCTTGGTTACGGCCAACCTTAGAATTAGAATACAAATGTTAAGGCCCAACTATAGGGACAAAAGTGGAAGATAAGCATAAGCACACGCAGCATGACCTGTACTGAAACCATGTGAAATGTTCGTCATACCAATCAATTATAATCACATTTAAATTCAATGATATATGGAAAAGAACATTTACTGAATGAGTAGCTCATGTATGAGTGTTATAAAGTGGATATCCGCTGGTGAAACGTGTTAATCTCATCAATGTGCCTCACTTTTCCCTGTTTTCTATCCCTCATGTAGAGTCAGAACCCTTATCTCTGAAAAACTTAAAACGGAGGTCAGAGTTTTTTGAAACAGGTAAACCAATCCGACAGAATGACTTGGTCTTTGGGGTTGTTTTCCTAGAAGTTAGAAAGAGTTCTGTGTGCAATCTGGCGGCTGGGTTTTTTCTGTGCTTTTGTTTTTCTCGCTGAATTTCCTCCCGATTCCTACGGGGGAGTGTTGCATGTTTTTCCTGATCTGTCAAAGCCTCATGTTCAATTGATAACAAGTCATTATCAATTGATCGTGAGCTGTCAAGATTGCAGTGGGTTTCCTCACTGGCTCTTCTTTTGGGGGAGCTTTTCTGTTTTTCTGTCTGGTGTCAGAGCTTAACCTGTTGTGCTGTTGCCCCCCCCCCCCCCCCCCCCCCCCCCCCCCCCCACTTTCCCCCCCTTTAGGTGGTTCAGGGTCCAGTGTCAGTGCGCTGGTCTACCTCTGTGGTAAACAGGGTTGAGTTTGCAGTGACCTCTTCACCTTATCTTGGTACAAACTGGGACTCTGACATGCTTTCAAAACCTAGTGAAGGAAATCCAGTGATATTTTAGAGAAATCAAACTCTTCCAAGGCAGTAAAAGAGATAAAGATAAAGATAAACTTCACTGATCCCCCATGGGGGAAATTATTTTCAGCTCAAGAAACAGGAATATAATTATCAAAAATAACAAGAAGTTAAAAATCCAAAGTTTGTTTTGCATAATTTTTATTGTAAAATATAGCTGAAAAATCCTCAATTTAGTATCAGAATAAAGTTCAACACCTATTTATTGGCAGGGAAAAACAGACAAATTAAAGAATATATATATTAAAGAGTCTGAGCAGCATTTCAGAAACATTTCCAGAGTACCAACCATAAACACAATTTTTTAAATCCTGTTGTGTTTATGGTGTTTTTTTGGATTGGTGTGCAGGCTTAACACCCGGTTGCACGGTTTTCACTTTGCATGAAGATAAAAGCATTCCCCGTTGCTCTCGCTGACATGCATGTATTGAAGTGTGTGTTTCAGCCTGTCAGACTGGCTGCATTGCACTTGTGTTTTTCGCTTCTGCATGCTGCTAAGACGTGTGATGTGTTTTTTTTTTTTGTTGGTTTGATCTTGTTGTCCTCACAATCAGTTTATTGATTTTCCTATTCAGAACCATCGGGCCGGCAGCCAATCTAAATGTCAGCAAGTGGGAGCATTTTGAATAGAGAGAATCAATAAGTCGTAGTGGGCGAAGTTTGACCTTTACTCGAGGCTTGTCTGAAACATCAATTACTGTTAAAACGGTTTTAAATGATGAATTTGTGCTTCACTTGGAAGAAAAAAAAATCGGGAACTTTAATAGGCTTGTCATCTGACGTGGCCTCGAGGTTAACTCGGTTCTGTTGCTCGGTCTATGCATGCGTGATGTATTGACTGATGATATGTCTTTCTTTTAAAGGAGGATCAGAGTCTGTGATGCCAGATGTGAGTATAACAATTACTGCTGAAAGGACTTTTATTTGTCTTGTTTTGTTTTGATTTCTCTCGATACCACAGTGTTTTATCAACGTCACATAGAATGCATTACTGGTTTACTTCAAACGCCGCTCCACTCTGCCTCTTAGACCTTTTAGTCGTCCAATTACTCAACAATGTTGATCGCGGGGAGCTATTTTATTCATGTATCTTAGCTAATGAAAAGTAGAACACTCAAGGGTCCGAGGATACATTGTGGTTCGTGGCGTACAGCAACTAAAGATGAAAAGAGAAGCTTCATATTTGGCTAGATAGAATTGTTAAACATGCGCATGTTGTTCTTCAGATACCCGTTCCTCCCATCACTACATCCTCCAGTCGCTGGTCCTGGGATCCAGAGGGGGAGCGCAGAAGACAGGAGAAATGGCAGAAGGAGCAGGAGCGCCTCCTACAGGTACATACGGGCATGCTCATGTCAGTTTATTAGGTATACCTCATTTTAAAATGAATAACTCAGTCCAGTGAAAATAAAAATGACGCTCCATTAGCATGAAGGTTACAACAACAACAATTGGTTTCAGTGGTGATTATGTTTATAATGGTACTGTAAATTACAGGTTGTTATGCTGAGAAAAAGAAGCTGTAACAAAAACAATGAATGTAAGTTAAAAAAAAAAGTGGAAGAAATAAAAAGAAACATTTCAGAAATAGAAAGAGCGAAGAAAGGGTTTAACTTTCCTGAGGGATTTTTTGTGCAGCAGTCACTGTACAAATAAAAAAAAACGATGGCAAAGATTAGAAGAATAAATCTGATCCATCCAAAAAGTCATCACAAAATCATAACATCGGGGACTGTGACCCTTTGCTGCCTGTCATCCCCCCCACTCTTCTCCCGGCATTTCTTGTCTCTCTTCAGCTGTCCTATCGAATAAGAGGAAAGAGACTCAAGATATAACTTTAAAAAATAATCACCAAAGGAAGTATAGGTATTAGACTGTATTAGTTTAAACCAGTGGTTCTCAACTGGTCAACCAACTACTCACGACCCACATTTCTTGTATTTTTCAATGAATCGTTTTATTTAAGGAAAAATTGTGGAGTTTGGACATCAGACGCTACAAAGCGTGACAGAACAAAGAAACGGAATGAAACAAACTTTTTAAAAAAGCGCTTCATAGACTCTAAAAAAACGTCTCTTGGACCCATTTTTTGGTCCCGACCCACCTGTTGAGAACCACTGGTTTAAACTTCCCTTAAAACTGAGTCCACAACAAAGCAAAAAAAAAAATACCAAAGGAGCAACACTCACAATCCATTTGATCTGACACATCTAGTTTGGAAATCTGTTGCATGCTCCGTCTGACAGTGAGACGAGTCACTGGGAGCTTGAAATGAAAGGGTTAGGGAGTCTCACAATCAGACTTCTCCTTCTCGGCTCAAAACAGAAACCTTTACAGAGACAGCTGAGGATAAAGCACCTGACGAGTATCCAACTTAAATGTAGTCGAATCCTGTCAAAACATTTTTCTGAGGCTCTATTTCTGGATAGAGATCAAAGGTGTCCAAGCGGAGCGCTGATGGAGCCGGGGAAGGCTCGTTACTCCTCCAGTGTTTCTCCCTGTTGGATTCACGGCCTGATTTTTATGATGTGCTACGGAGACTTCCAGCCGAGGGCGAGCTTCTCGAGATTTATCAGCTTTCCACAATGTCGGTTAGATAACATGCAGGGGATATGTCAGGAAGAGCCGAAATAATACAGCTGCAATCTCTTCTTCGTTTTTTTACTCATTTTCTACGCTTATTATTTGCACAATATGTTAATAAAATTCAAATACTCCAATAACTTCTGTTGTTATTTAATCATTAGACTGTGACTGTGTAGTCACACATGCCCTTTGGACTCCCCCTGCTTCTTTCATGCAAAAGTTTTTACCCATTTTTTTCCACTTTTTGCACAGTTCTGTTGTGAAATTCATATTGTTCAAAGATTTTTTTATTCATTTGAATCATTTATTTTTGTGTGGGAATGCATATTATTACATAGGTTACCTTTTGACATCCCTCTCTGCGTCTTTACTGACAAAGTTTTCAATCATTTTTCCCCCTTTCTTTGCACAATATGCTCCTATAATTCACTTTCTTTAAAGATTTAAGGGGTTGTTATTTGATTATTGATCATCGTTATTTATGTGACAGTGTGCATGCTTGTAATTAAATGTATGACATTGATCGCTCTCTCTCTCTCTCTCTCTCTTCTTGCTCTTTTCTCTCAGGAGAAATATAAGCGTGACCAGGAGAAACTGCAGGAAGAGTGGCTCAAGTCTCAGGAGGATATTACTAAGAGTGGAGACCAACGCCAGGTAACATTTTAAACCTAACATTCACAGCAGAAAAAGGTGGGAATAAGTTGGGACTCTAAGCAACAAATTCTCAAAATGAACCCAAAAAACGTAGGTAATATTGGTCTTTGAAATTGGGGTAATTATGCAGCAGTTACATAACTATCAGCTGTTGCTTCTGACTTTTAAATGTCAGTTTTTCTCATAATGGATAGTTTAAGTAAGAGCAGAACAATCGCTTATCATGTGGATATTTTCACAGGACAGAGTGTCACCTCAGGGAATAACAAAAGTTGCTCCACTTTTGTTGCACTTCCTCCTGTAGATAAGTGGAGGTCAGGCAGGCCATCATGTGTCTAATGCTTCCTCTTTTGTGTCCTTCCTTCTCCCTTGCAGCCCGTCAGCCTCGAGGTGAACAGCCACAGCATCATCAGCCCACACTCCCCTCTCTCTCCCATCAGCCACGCCGTCTCTCCTCCGTGGGAAGAGCAAGAGAGAAAGAGGAAGGAGGAGCAGGAGCGCCAAAGGCAGGCGGAGGAGAGGAGGCGAAGGGAAGAGGAGGAGCGGGAGCTGCAGCGGCTGCAGGAGGAGAGAAAGAGGAGAGAGCGGCTGGAGGAGGAGGAGAGGAAGAAGATGGAGGAGGAGCAGCTGAGGTGGCAGAGGAGGAAGGAGGAGGAGAGAGAGGAGGAGAGGAGGAAGCAGGAGGCTTTGGAGCAGCAGCGCAGGGAGAGAGAGAGGGCCTTCGAGCAGCAGCAGCAGCAGCAGCGGTCAGTAGAGACACTGCTCCTCTCACTTTACTCACACGCCTCTTCATCTGTCGTCATCGTGCTGAAAATAACACGTATAAGTGCAAAACATAACCTGCTTCATTGTGTGTGTGCATTAACATGTTTGCATGTGCTCTGTGTCTTAACCCTCGTCCCACCTCTCTTCACTCGGTCACTAAAGGGCTGCTGGCTCCTATGGCTTAGATCAGCGTGCACTGTCCTTTAAAGACAGGTCAGTACAGGAGCTCACTCTGTATCTGCTGCTATAACATCTTCTTCTGCACTGAGCTTCTATTAATGCTGTATTTGCACTCATCAAACCTCTTCTTACATCTTGTGCTTTTACCTTCACACATGCTTATTTAACATCTTATTCTAACCAGTAGGTAAACATGAAACAATGCCTCAAGGTGATTTCACCCTTTTATTAAAAATATAAGCTAAATAGTTTTATTCTCAGGTCCCCACTCTACCATGTTTAAGCAGTGAAAATAAAGCATTAATAAAATAGCTTATGAGATATTGTGATGTATTTTTTAGCTCATATAAGTAGGGTGGCCAACAAGGGCGATCGCACTCAACCCAAAAGATTTTCAGTTGAATAAACCATCTGCTTTCTGATCATGGTGCTGCCCTGCGGCCACACGGACACCACTGTGCTGTTGTAGGTTGTTGTGTGATTTGATATATCGTTACTGCATTGCAGAGCACTGTGGAGTCCAAGAATAATTTCACCCTGTGCGAATTAAGTTCATCGTATCTTATCGAACTCAGAAACGATGCAAATTCAAAAAAATCTATGCAATCATCCAGAGCAAATACAAAAAACAGAAACGTGCTGCCAATGAAAAGCATGCTGCAGAAAGATGACGCAAATGCATGCACTGAAAAACATACTGATAACATGTAAACAATGCAAAGTCAAACTGAGTACAAACCCAGAAAACAAGTACATGAGAAATGCTGCATACCTAGTCATCACAACTGAAGGCTTAAACATGCTGCCTGTTTCTCCTAAAGGGAATCTTTTTTTAGAGTTGAGTAGATGTTTATGTAAAAGGGTCTTTTAATGTATTTCTCAACAACAACAAAACCTTCTCCTGTGGGCCCCTATAGGTGGAGACTTGTGTATAATCATAAAGGAACTGTTACTATAAAACATGATTGTAAAGATGTTAAATGTGTCATCATGAGATATATTTAACTAAGTGACAAATTCTGTCTTTTGTTAAGCACTTAAAATGTCACATACATCTTCTTATAACTGCATGATAGGATGTTAACCACGCAGAGATGTGAGCTGCTTACAAGTACAAAGCAGAGAGACTTGAAGTGTTACAGGTTTTATCTGAGTAACAATAAATGTTGCTTTCAGATCAGCCTCTCCAGGTTTTCATCGCCTAGTTTACCTTTTTTTTTTTTTTTTTTTACTTAATGAGAGTTCAAATCTGTGCGCCAGAAGTTACCCTAGCAACACAATTATTTATTTTCTTTATTCTACTGAAAGTGCCAAAAAAGTGTCTAATGAGTTTCAAACCGTGCCAAACACAAACACCTCTTTCAGATAAACTGTACAGCAGGTAGCATACTAGTCATTAGAAACATTCCAAATATGTGTCAGTATATTGAAAGTGGAAGTCCTGCAGCTCGTGGGATAGAGCTCCAGCCGAGAGGAGAATTACATGTGACCTTTTCTGCAACCAGCAGAGCAGTTTCACACATTATTTTATGGCGATAACAACTAATACAAAGGTATGCTCTGTGGCCTTTTATAGAAAGAAAAAAAAACTACTGCACATTTGATTGCTTTAACGCTTCCGGTTATTTTGAACAATCTAATGAGCACTTATTTTTTGTTTGACAGGGCGAAATCCAGATCAACTCCCCAGCTCGATGAAGAGGAGAAAGCTCAGAGGAGAGGTCCGTTTCCTTTCTTTTTTTTGTGTTCTTTTTTTTTTATTTGTAATAAAGTGAACCTTAACCTGCAGGATTTGATGGCTGCAAAAGCAAAGTGAGACTGACAACATTACAATATTGGACTGTGTTTGATAAAGTACTCCATGTTTGACTGTCGCTGCACACACACATGTGGGCTGTACTCTGCTGTAGGTGTGCATGAGCATCTCGGGGGCATGGCTCACTGGCTGCTGGAGGAGCAGTTCAGGAGTGCTCGTGACTTACAGGCCCAGATTGAGCGAGCTTCTTCAGAGCTGGAGCTGGAGAGGAGAGACATCCTCAATGCCATGAGATACAGAGAGCCAGAGAGAGGTGGGCTCGGCCCCCCCGGAAAAATAAAACAAAAAACCTCCGCCTCTCTCTTTTTAATCTGAAACCAAATCAGTGCACTCCTTGATCATCTGATCAGTCAGTTGTGACAGACAGATGTGTGATTTCCTGCTGAACAATCAAATTGTAAATCAGTCAGTCAGCCGACGACACAAACTCATTGATTGCAAATTCTGTCAGGTCTGTCTGCAAGTTGGATTTTATGATTTAATTATTCTAAAAAACGACGATGTAATCAAATCAAAAACAACATCACAACTTTATTCACTTTATCCCAATCCAAATCTGATCTTTTTTGATATTATTATATTTATATTATTTGACCAAACAACAGAAAATAAAACGACAAACCGAAATCAAAATTATTTTTCCAGACCTCTTGAGAGATCGACGTCTGACTTCCATTAAACCTCCTATCATTTCATCCATCGTCATCGTATATACTTTCATCTCTCCCCTCTGGGCGCAGTGACGGGCAGCGGCGGGTTAGATAAGTTGGAGCGGCAGCAGATCCTGGATGAGATGAAGAAGAAGACTCCGCTGCTGACCGACAGCAGCTGGATCCGCCAGCGCTCTGCCGAACCCTCAGCAAACAAAGACCAGGACATGCCATCCATGCGCAGGTAGAGTAAAATAACTGTTGTGTGAAGGTGGTGGTTGGCTTTTTTTTTTTTTTACACTTACTAATATCCATTTAGCTTAATTGAAACGTTTTTGTCTGTCTGGCTCCCACTCTTAATTCTGCATTGGCTGATTTGTTTGAAGAATTAGTAAATTAACTGATAACAGTGTCGGCAGAAAGAAGTGGTAGCCAGACAGCTTAAAAGCCTTTACTAACGGGCTAACGTTGGTGTGGCGTGGGTTGGCTTGCAGAGGCGAGTCTCTCGACAACCTGGACACCACCTACAACTCCTGGCGCTCATCGTGGACACCGAGAAGCAGCTCTTCCATCCCAAACTACAGCCGCCCTCACTCTGCCCTCTCCGGCGTCACTAACTCTTACCAGGGCTGGTCAGGGTCTCACAGGCCAGTCTCCTCCACTCTGCCCTCCTCCTACTCCATGGGCTCCCTGCGAGGTGGCACAGGAAACCCCTCGGCCCCTTGGTCCCGGCAGTCCTCCTCCCCCTCCTTCTCCTCTCTGTCACCCACCACCTCTCCTGAGCCCACGTCGGAGGCAGGCGGCCCTCAGCAGAGGAGCAGGTAAAACGCTGCTTCCCCTAACAACCACCAGCAGGCCGCCTCTAACCTCTCACTGGTATACTGGGTTACATGATCAGGGTTAAGTTGGTGTTTACAACCTTAAGTTGGGATGGGAAGTGGTGGCAATGTGACTTCAGTTATTTTCCACTTGTGCATGTTTTTTAATTTGCTGTTGTTGTTTCATATGATATTCTTTAATGTAACATTCTCTACCCAGTTTCTATACAGACTTTTTTTTTTTTTTTTTTTACCCATACCTACAGTATGGGGCATGTATGTATGTTTTTTCGTCAAGTTTTGAAGCAAAGGTCTAGCACTGATATTTGAAGAGTTGAATTCTGGTCATTATTTGAGACTAATTATTCAAATACTTCAACTGAATCCTTCAAAAATAGGCTTTCAACAGAAAAAGTTCTTAGAGGCAACATTACATTTAAAAAAAAAAGAAAAAGGAAATGGTTTTAATCAAGTGATAGCCATACATGGGCGTATTTTCTTTTTTTGTAAGGGCCAAAATTAACTCAATATTAAGGTTCAACAAAAGGCCAATACTGTGGCCAGGTGTTAAACCCTGTTGTATACCTGTGTGACATTTGTTGTGTGTGTGTGTGTGTGTGTGTGTGCGTACATACATGTGTCATGCATGTGTGCTCAACCCTAATATCAAAGCTGTGCGTTCTGTAATCCAGGTCAGTAAGTGGAAAGAAAATCTGTACCTACTGTGACACCGCGCTGGGAAAGGGAGCAGCCATGATCATCGAGTCCCTCGGACTCTGTTATCATTTGGGCTGTTTTAAGGTGAGAGCTGGGCTCCAGACGGCCCCCCCCCCCCCCCCCCCCCCCCGGAGCACTTTCGCCGGCACTCCGCAACCGATCCTAAAAAAAACCTCTTTTTCTGTTTCTACTAACACCGATGAATCTCAAGATCCTGACGCACCTGTCCAAAGTAGATTTTCTGTGCCAAAACCTGTCGGCCAAACTCGTCCTTCCCTGACTTTCTTTCTCTCTATCTTCACCCAAGTCTGGAGTTGATCTTACCTGGAACTTTAGTCTTCCCTTCAGTTTTGTCTCCTTCATCTGAATCCATTCATCCTGCGAATGTTTGTCCTTTTCCCTCCATTTTTGTTCTAGGTGTTTCTCTCTGTCCTCGTTCCTCCTTGTCTTTGGACTTGGTTCCTTTGGTTGAGTTTATTTTCCGTAAAGTATTCCTTTAACTCTCGTCTTTCCTCAACTCCCTCAGTGTATCGACTGTCATTCTGAACTCGGGGGAACGGAGGCTGGGGCTGAAGTCAGAATACGAAACAAACAGCTCTACTGTAACTCCTGCTACATGCGATTCAAAAGTGAGTATGGAGCCGAAACCGATCAGCCTCGTTTGTTTTCAACTTTCTTTCAGTCTGTGATGATTTTATTTTATTTTTGTCTTTTAGCTGGCCAGCCCACCGCTATGTGATATGACCATGCTCCAGCAGATTGATGAAGAAAGTACTTGTGACAACAACCCGTGAACTTTAAAAGTGAACATTGAAGCCATTGCGAAATGGGGGGGGGGGGGGGGGCACTTTGGTTTGGAATTTACTTCCGTTTTAAAACTCGCTGATGAGAATTATATTTGCGCTTTTATTCGCGTGTGACTAAAGGGGGGTAAGCTTGCAAAGATGTTATCTACTTATATCATGTTAAGTATTACTGTTGTACAAAGTGTAAGGGTCCTGCATGCACCAGAGTATTTAATATTTTAGCTACAAAACTAGTAAAAAAAAAATTGTCAATAAGGTTTTCTGAGGCAAATTTGAGTGAATCGAGAGAGAATTGTCGAGGATTTGTGCTGGATCATCTCTTATTCATGCTTCTTCTTCTTCTTCCGCTCCGTCTTGTGGTATTAACGCTTTCGTCGACCAAGGTATTCTTATCATGTCAATGTGCCTTTTATGTCTGTAACAGGGAGAAGTAATTAAGATTGTTAGAGCTCTTTTCAAATATGTATTTAAAAGCCGTACGCTCGTCTTGATTGTTCGCTGATAAATGGAGGATTGTGCACACTAGCAGGGTTCCAGGTGAAGAATATATCATCCTGAATGGCATCGAACAGTAAACATTTGTAAATAAAACAACTAAAAAAAAAAAGCTCATCTCGTGTGTGTTTGTGTTGACTTTCTCCGACTGTGAAATCGCAATTATTCTCTGTTATGATATTGCCGGCCCGTGATGCAAAGCTTTTCCTGCCTCTGTAATCAGAAATCATTATACTCCTCTTTCTCTGCCCGTCCCCGTCCTTGTCTGTTTCTCTGTAGTGCCACAGTCGTAATGAAAGGAATTTCAATGAGCTTTTGTGCAAAAGGGGTTCAGAGGACCTGCCTGCTCTGTGTTCTCCAAAGCCAATTTGTCATGCATATTTCATCCAGTGTGCATGCATTACATTTGATTACACTTTGATAAGCTATTTTCTTAATGCATTCTGTCGTTTTCAGCCGTTTCATGAAATCATATCTGCATAAACATTATATGGAATATTCATATATGTGGGGGCTCTCCTGTTTGTTCAATCTGAAGCGCCGAAATCTTTTTTTTATTATTTTAAATCTTCCTCATTTCCCATGAATCGAAATAAACTACATTTTCTGCAACACATGGAAAAAGGTTGAACGGCGCACGAACAGGCTCGGTTTCCTTGAGGTGAAGCACACACAGCCCCTGGAGGCAGGCATCTCAAATTCTCGTATTCCTTTATTTAGATTCCTGTTGGCGCTCTCGTGGGAGGAAGAGAGTTTAATCCTTACGCTTGGAAAACAAGCACGGTCTGAATGGCGCCAAGCAGAGTCGAGTGACTAAGAAATTCTAAACCTTTCAGCATGATCAGCCGTCCCATCTTCCCCCCCCCCCCCCCCCTTTAAAAAAAAAGTCAAGGATGCAACCAGACTGATGTAAGAGGAATCAAATGGCGTGCATGTGTTTGGGCTTACAGAGAGACAGTTTTTACCTTCCTGCTCTGAAGAAAAGAGTCGGTAAAAAAGATGGAGGACAGCTGGAAGAGCTTAGACATGCTCGCTCTACCCTCCATTTAAAATAAAGTCATTCCTATCTATAAGCTCCTTTTTAATGCTCTACCACGAGAAGGAAAGACTCAAACATTTCTTCAAGAATTGAAGGCTCATGGAAAGGGTTTTTCACCCAATTGTGACCATACCAGAGTGACTGATAATCATGCAGCATTTCCTCACCACTGTGAAGTGTTCTCAAGTTTTCTTTTAAGCTTAGTTGGAGCCAAAAGAGGGCACTGTGATCTAAGATTCATGCTAAGTGAGGCTGCAGCTGTATCTAACTTGAGTTACTTGCACTTCTAAGCATGTTGCGAACACTGCATACTTCATGATAAGTACAAACATGTTGCCTTGACCACAGCAGCATATTTGCATTATAATTGTTTATTTAGATCCCCATAAGCTCCTGTATTGCATCAGTAGCGACCTTTCCTGCATAGAAAAAGCAATACTACACATCCCTGCAACATGATTCAACAATGACTGATAGATAGATAAGTACCAACTATAAGAATACAAAAATAATGTGTGTTGGTATCATTTAGACTTTTAGTTTAAACATCACTTTCTGAAATCAAACAATTTGTTTATGATTATTTTTGCAAATATTGCTAAATAATGAAAATAACTCTGTTTGAATTGTACACGGTTTCAGATTTAGATCATGTTTATTGTCCAACAAGAGCACATTTGATATTGATATAAAGGAGGAGCACACAGAAAGACACGATACAGATGGATTACATCAACAGTAAAATAAGAGCCAATTAAAATCAGACGTAAAACTCAGTCCCAATTTAAAGGGGACATATTATGAAAAATCCACTTTTTCAGTGTTTTTGAACATTTATTTGGGGAACCTCAGTGTTTAAAGACCCACAAAATGTGAAATAAATCCATCCAGTCCTTTTTTGGGGGTCTGTATAAATCTTACAACACAGAGAAAAATGCAAATTTGCTCTCCTTGTGATGTCACAGTGGGATTCCAGTAAAAAAAAAAAAAAAAAACTCCCCTCCCCTGGTATCTCCATCCATGGACTCCACCCCCAGCCTAGAGCAAAACTTTTCTGCAGGTCTGTCATTTTTATTCTCGCTAGCAAGGAGTGATGTCTCCCGGGAAAACTCGGGGGGGGGTCATTGCATTTAAAGAGACACACACACCAAAACGGAGCATTCTGAGAGAGCTGGTTTATACAGGGTCACAAACCTCCTCTGGTGTTTGATTCATGTTAAATTTTGACCAAAGCACAGCACAGATGTTTCATTTAGACCACAGGGGGACTGTTTGAAAAGGTGGAGGAGGGGGATAATATGTCCTCTTTAAATGACACAAAACGTCCCTTATATGAATGTCAAGTAGAGCTATGATGTCTCTCTGGAAAAAGAGATAGGATACAATAAAGTTTTTCCAGGGTTCTAGTTATTTTTTAAGAGAATAATGTAACCTGCTCTTTAATATACATCAAGCTTAATGATATTAATTTTGTCCTCACTTTAACTCAATGTCGTCTGCTTTGTTCTGTGCTGACTGTAACCACATTTTTTTAAAGCCCATATCACTGATCAATAGTCCAACTGATACAACACAATTTAATGCAGATAACATTAGAAGATGCTGTGTTTTATTTTGAAAATTAATCATGATTGACAGCACATTTTGGCTCTAGTTTTTATCAGAAGTGATGTCATCAGACTGGGACGATGTTCTGTATTTTTCGTTAGTGAAAAATATATATATTAATTCACTTCTAACCTACAAGAAGAACCTATTTGATCTAAAATAAAATAAAAACACTGTAGTCCAGCTGCGTCTTCTGCCAGTTTAGAAGAAATGCTTTTCACACTTAAGAGGAGCCACCAGGCACTAATTCACCTGCAGCTTGAACTGAAGCTATAATTAGTCATGTAATTGCACACTTGTCTCACCAGACCTGTTGCCATGGCTTGCGGGCACCGTGCATACGACTTGATGCGCTGTCAAATAAAATTGACTGGAGAGATTAAAGGAAATGGATTATAAGTAAACCTGGAAATTCACACAGAACATCAGGACGAGAGACTGTTCTCCACTCACAGTGGCATATTCAATCCCCACTAGATTTTATTTAACCGGAAAAAATGAGGCATGAATACGACAATCAGTGACAACATGAGCATGCCGCATACTATTAAAGTGGTGAAAATACCACTTGTATGATAGTTATAATGTATTCATGTGAGCTCGGGAAATTATGGCTCTTCAGGAGAAATGATGAATCCAGTGCGTTGATTTAATTACAGTTCAGAGAAGCAGCTATTGGATGTTATTTGGAAATGTTAGAAGGTGAAGCTAAATATGCCATGAATGTAAATGACCAAATACCTTGCGAGGCCATAGAGGCTATTAAGAAGTGTATCGATTTTTTTGCTCAGCAGCGTATAATTCATAAAGCTGCTTTATGCTCTCTCACGGTTCAGGCATTAAACGTCATTCTCAGTTTTAGATCCAATCTTCAAACTAAACGCTTGAATCTTTTATGTGCTCTGTATATGCAACTGCTTCTTTGTGCTCTAGTGGATTAATTTTTACAGAAATATTACCAGCAGCTGCATATCTCATACAGCTACTCAGTCAAACTGACAGATTATGGGACCAAAGTCTCATTATTGTTGTTTTGTGTCTCTGTTGTTGTAAACGTCTCCTTGACACCATCTGTATCTTATTTGTTGCTTTGAGTCAATTCATCTTTTTGTTTGTTGTTTTTTAGGCTGTTTGGGTTCATTAAGGTGTCTTTTCGTCATCGTTTTTGTACTCTTTAATTAATCTATATCTCTGTATTCTGTCATTTTGGTCATTTTGTACCTCTTTGTTGTGTTTTTAATTGAGTTTATTTTGGTGGCTTTGTCTCCATTTTGGCTGTTTTGGTTGGTTTGTTTTCATTCCTTTTGTCTTTTTGTAGTCTTGGTGAATCTACTTTGTGTCTCTGTTTAGTCATTTGAACCTATATTTGTTTTCTGTTGTCCATTATTCATTCTCGTAATCATTATGAGTTTGATTTTGGTTTTATTGTTTCTTAATAATAATTTCGTATTTTCTTTTTGGTTGTTTTGACCCTTTCTGGTCATATGTGTCTTTATTTTGTCAGTCTGGGTTTTTTCTTTTCTTGTTATTGTTGTTGTTGTGGTTGTTGTTGTTGTTGTTTACACCTGTTTTTGGTTATTTAGTTTATCTTTGTGATCATTGTGTGTCTCTTTAGTATTTTTTTCTCATTTTGTGTCTGTAATCATTTGATATCTCTTTGTAGTTCTTCTCCGCTCCTCTGTTGTTTTTTAACTCTCTTTTGGATGATATTCTGTCTTTTTGTATTTGTTATCATCTCCTACCATCTTTTTCTAATGTTGTTTTGTGTCTCCTTTTGGGCTACTTGTATCTCTTTATGTCCACTGTAGTTCTCCTTCTGGGGGGCATTCCAACAGTGTAGCTAAACAAAGCCAGGCTCACCTGAAAAAGTCAGGCTGAAACTAACTACATCTCCCAATTAATACTGATTCATTCCACTAACACAATCCAGCCTTATTGAACCAAGACTGACTGAAGACAGGCTTGCATAGCCTCGCTTTGTGCACGCACCCGAAGTTCAGAAGAAGCCCAAATAAATGGATGAATGAAAAGACGATCAAATGAGTCACAGAGAAGAAAGTTAGTTGAACAAACGCTGCCGACTGAGCTGTGAAGAGTTTAGTTGAGATGTTTTTGAGTCTCTTTAAAAGTTGTCTTTGTTTTGTTTGTAAGTCTCTCTGATCCTTTAATTGACTTCCAAACAAGAACAAGTCAAGAGTCCCTTCAAACAGAGGCTCTGGCCCTCGGGCCCCCTGAACCATTTGCCTCCTGGGGGCCTTGGCAGAGTATAAATCCATGCGAGGTAATGAATGTTTCACAAAAGTGTTCATCAAGTGGAAAAGCACTTCACAATGAAATCCCCCTTCATGGCTTGCACAGGTGGCGAATTAATTGTCGATTATCAACAGATTATCGCCTCTAATTGCAGACATGAAAACATTTTTCAAACTTGTGGGGAGATATTGATCTGTGACCTTTTGTTCAGTGAGGAAATGATCGGCATAGATCCCTGCTTGTCCTCATTATGAACTCTAATCCCTGACTCACAAAAGGGTAAAGCTTGAGGGATTCAATTCAATTCATTTTCCAAACAAGAGGAGATTGACTGAGGGCTTTAGAAGTGAACTGAAGAAAACATGACACATTCAAAAAGAGCAGGTTAGTTGTCTGCAGAGGAATCGTTTAACATGACTCATCATGAGCAATAATGCCTTCTTGAATGTTACTTTTGACAAAGGAGCCCCATTTTTTATCCTCTGTTTCCTACAGAAAAAAAGCCTCTGCATGGAGACAGTCCAACAAACCATGAGAATTATTCATCCAAACACACAAAGAAAGAAAAAAAAAAAGCTTTTCTTAATCTTTCTTCCTCTGCGTGCAGAAAAGAAAACATGCAGCCATGTAACAATCAGGAAAAAAGAACATCTGTGATTTCTCTCCGTGACCTCAAAGAGCACTCTGATTTATTTTGGTTCCTCTCTTCAGCAGCTGAGAAAGGAAGAGTCTTACTGGCAAAGGAGTGCATTGGAGTTTCTCTTTCCAGCTGGAAGGGAAATAGCAAAAGAGTCTAGAAAGGGTTACACGGCTGTGAAATGATAAGACTGCATGGTCACAGCTGGGGCACCCTGATATGCTCCAGACTGCATTATACCCCCGTGGGTGACAGGGGACCAAGTTTTCCTGCCCTCATATTAATCCGTCCTGTTTCAGCAGAGCATGAGTTGGAATACTGATTCTCTGTCAAGCATTTCCCCACTCCTTTATCTGTTGTTTTTGTGCGTGTCAAGCAGGGGAAGATGAGCGTAGAGAGAAGTAATTTGCCGAGAATGAATACTATCAAATTTATCCGATATTAAACTCGACGCACATTTCCCATTTGTAGTCCGGAGGCTGTCGCACTCCCCCGTTCATTAAAGCAGCACTACCTCACAGTCTGCTGCATCTGTTCAAACATTACCCAGACAGGAAGGACAGGTGTGAGATAAAAGCAGGTGACGAATATTTGGATGTGTGTCACTTTTCAGTGCAATTGGAAAAAAAAAAAAAAAAAGAAGGAGAATTTGCTTCATAAATTGCTGCTGGTTTTTAATGTGTAGGTGTCACAGATGGGAACGGCAATGCTCGTCTGTCGTGAACTGACAGGGACCCATTACCCATCTTGCCCGCACTTGTCATACAGGACTGAAGTTAATTAGAATTTTATCAGAGGGAAACTTAAAAGAGACGATGACACACTCTAAAATCTGCCCTTCATTTGATGTCAGGAGATTCGTTTTTTTGACGTTTGCACTACGCAAAGCGCTGCAAAGATAGAAGCGGTTCTGGTGGCGGTGGCGGTGGTGGAGGGGGGGCTCACCGTCATGCTCACATTATAGCTAAATGTCAAGTTATTGCTGTTTACAACTCTAGCAGGAGCGCAGACAACATACGGATATAAAAAGCAACACAACCAGCATGTATCCGAATGTATGAAACTGAAAAGTGAAATGAAGTGATGGTGGGGGTGCAGGGTAGTTTCCAGACTTTTATGGAAAGCTAGATGGTAGATGGTTGTTGGAAAATATGAAATGAAAGTATATTAAATTAGTGAAAACAAGAAATCTGGTTAGCGAAACATGAAAGGAAACATTTCCTAAAATGCTGAACCACTGCACGCCCACACAGGTCTCATCAATCACTGATTAGACCTCGACTGAGATTCAAGTTTGAAGCTGTGGGTAGAGTTAGAAATGTACCAAGAGGTTGAGGTAGCCACCATGATGTCAGCCGTTGGTTTGTGGACTGCAAAGCCTCAAGTTTGGCACTCAGGCTGTCTCTGTGTTGTTGGCTTTTTGGGAGGCTGAAAAACAATTTTTCGACAAAATACTGAAGCTGGAAATTCTACAATTCACTCAGCAGACGCTTTTATCCACAGCGACGTACATCAGAGAGTAAGAACAACACAAGCAAGGATCTAGAAAAAAAAAAGGGAACAATGTCAGTAAGAGCAAACGATCATCTTTGAGTCTGATTGGACACACAGGTGCTGACAGGAAGTGACCAGAGGCAAAGCACAACATTGAGGGCAGTTCTTGAGAGCTCTAATCAGTATAGAAACCATCTTATAAGTCGTCGTTATCAAACAAAAACCATCGTCATTAAGTTAGTAGGTATTCATGAAAGAGCTGGGTCTTTAGCTTTTTCTTAAAGGTGCAGAGGGACTCTGCAGATCCAATGGAGTTTGGAAGTTCATTCCACCACCGGGGGGCGACAGAGGGGAAGAGTCTAAAACTTTACAGTCTATGACCATGACTCATTCATTAGCCAGTTTAATACTTAATCACAGACAAACACGATTGTATTTGTGGTGGTAGTTTACTGGAGTTGTATGGACTAAACAGTAAAGGAACATGTAAAAATCAATGCTAGCTAGCATACAAACTTCTGTAAGTAAAACGACCTCATTAAAAACAAAACTAACTAACAAAACAAATGAATGACTTTGAACCTTTGTTAACTTTAAACTAGTGAGTCAAGTGGCCTCACTTTTCTAACCAGCCTCAAGGGAACCATTCCTTCAAACTATGGATAGCAAGTTCATGATTTCTCTACATGCGCAGCTCAAAGACCCTTTTAACGTCTGTGTCACATAGACAAACAAAGGGTGAAGGAGGTCAAGTGGATTCACGTTCAACTGTTTATTTGTGTGTGTGGTTATGCAGTGTAGCAGTGTGGAGGACGGAGAAGCCGAGCGTAAATTCCTCTCTGGCAGGACAGTGTCAGAGTATATGAGGGATCTGTGGGGAGTGTGTGTGACTGTGCATGAGTGCCGCTCATTCACCAGTAGATGTAAAAATGCCAAGACCCAGCTTTGTTCCCCCCCCCCTCCCCTCTCTCTCTCTCTCTCTCTCTCTCTCTCTCTCTCTCTCTCTCTGTCTTAGAGTAGCCATATAAGGACAACTCTGTAATCCTCTGGAGAGCCTGAAGCCAACCTGAGGCTGAAACCGACAGATTAACACACACTGACAGTAGAACAATTTACTGTCTTTGTTTCAGATGATTATATAACACACCGGAATGATTCACGGCAGAGGCTGAAGCGTATATGTTTGCTATATTTGTCTATTTAGAATGTGATATACTGTATGTTTAAGTATTATAATCTACAACCTTTCCGTAGGTTTTTTTTTTTTCAAATGGCGGTGATGTTGACAAAAAAACAACCTTTTGTAAATGTTCTCTGAACTATTCATTTGTGGTTTCCCCTGCCTTTTTTTTTTTTTCAAATCCTTCCTCTTCTTTGGACTATAAAAGGATCTTTTTGTGGAACTCTAACCACTTTAGGCAGAACAGTCTGTTGTGCAGATTACGTAAGGGGTAATGTTCAGTTCAGTTAAACAGACAATTTGGTCGGCAGGTCTAGACATTTTAGATATTGAAGTACATATCATGTATTAGGAGTGTAATGAATGCAAAAATAGTTGACAGATGTAAAAGTTATGGATAAAGACCTAAAGACAGACAGATGTCAAAGATTGTTTTTTAAAAGATGCAATAGGATAGACTCTTAGAGAGAGCCTGCTCTTTAGGAATTTAACTTTAAAGCAACTAAGTGATATTTTAGGACAATTGATGATAATGATAACGGTGTTCCTTGAAATAATGAAGCTACAGAGAACCATCAGTCAAATCTGCAGCTCTCCTGTATCTTTACAGAGCTCTCATAAGGCCTGACAGAGCTGTTATAATAAGTTTTAACACTTGTCAGCCGTCCAGCCCACAACTTTGTCACACTTGGATTTGAAGATGGCCAGACTTTAAATGACTGGATAATGTTGCTACTTAGTCCAAGCCTTAGCTGTTATGTTCACCTTATATGAATTTTGTTTTCAAATACTGCCCACAGATTGAAAAATAAAATGATTATTCCAGTCTACAATGTAGCAATAATTATTTAATCATCAAACTTCTCCTATGTGCCAACAGATTAATTTTTTTTCTCTACCTTTACCACAATGTAAGTATGCTCTGCGACTCAGGATTTAAGTTAAAAAACTTCAAAAACACAAACTTGTGGATCGTTGATGTTGTGAAAAAGCATGGGATTTTGGGAGTTGTTTCCTTTCATATTGTGACAACCTTGTAAAAATTTGTGACATGACTCCTGCAGATATTGTCTTCACAAAGAAATGTTTTACAGTTTAATTGATGTTACCCTTAATTACGTTTATTTACATAATTTCCCCCTGTCCTTCTTCAGTCTTTTACATATCAATTGCTTATTTTATGTGACTCATAACTAAAAAGGATTATGTCTAGATATATTTTGAAACATTTAAATGTTTGAAAAAGTTGCTAATCAAACCTCAAAATACAATATGAGTCTCAATCTCAGACTGAATCATGTGTCAGAAGCCTCTTTTCAACACTTCTTAGGATTACGCAGAGCACAATGGACGATATAAAGAAAATAAAAGAGTTCTTTCAAAGGAGGGATTTTCTGTCAAAGCAGGAGACAGATCAGATTTTTATTTCTTCCTTTTCTTTACATAAAAAGTTTCTGAAGAGTCATCTCAGTACAACCAAGATGTTTGGTGTCTGAATGGTGAGGGGTTTTCTTCATTTTTTTTTCAAAGCCTTTGTTTCATATGGAACGTTACTTTGAAGATGTGTAAAGACCAGACTGATGACACATCAGCTCGAAGCATATTTTTGTCATGGCATCTTTTCAGAGCGGCAGATATCACACACACACAAAAGCAGCACTATGTGCCTGACAGTGACTCTGCTTCCTGGCTTACATGACCTGCCTTCACTATTACGTGTACGTTTCTAAGACAGCAATTTAAAGTGCTCTTCTCTGTGATTTGGACTTTGACTGATGTCATTCATCTGGCCTTTCATCTCAGACAGTTGAAAGACATATTTATGCTCAAAGTGTATGTTTTGGTCCATGGCTGTGTCATGTGAATCATATTTGTAAGGTTGAGTATTCCTACTCTGACATATCATGTGTGCGGAAGAATCCAACAACCAGAACAGAAAATGAAAATCTATTTTCTTATCAATTGCAATTATGAGTTCCTGTGTTCATTTGATGTCATGACAGGTGTAAACTACTTTGAGTTCAGGGATTTCTAATTCCACTTAGCTCTATAGCACCTTTCAAACAAAAGCTAAAAATGCTTAGAATTGGAACAAGCGAACAGAAATAGGAACAATAATGTGGCAATACTAGATACAATTCTGCAAGACTACAAAATTAAAGAAGAAAAAACATTAAAGAGGACATATTATCCTCCTTTTCCATCTTTTCAAACAGTCCCCCTGTGGTCTTAATGGAACATCTGTGCTGTGCTGTGGTCAAAATATAACACGAATCAAGCACCAGAGGAGGTTTGTGACCCTGTATAAACCAGCTCTCTCAGAACGCTCCGTTTTGGTGTGTGTGTCTCTTTAAATGCAATCAATCAATCAATCAATTTTTATTTGTATAGCATCAACTCATAACAAGTGTTATCTCGAGACACTTTACAAAAAGCAGGTAAAATAACTTACTCTTTGTCTGTTAACATTACCAAAGAGCAGGTAAAATACCTTACTCATTGTTATGTTACAAAAAGCAGGTAAAAAGACCTTACTCATTGTTATGTTACAAAAAGCAGGTAAAAGACCTTACTCATTGTTATGTTACAAAGATCCGGCCTATCCATCATGAGCACTTTAGCAAAGCAGCAAAAGTTACAGTGAGCAATGAGCCCTCCCCCGAGTTTTCCCGGTAGACATCACTCCTTCGCTAGCGAGAATAAAAATGGCGGACCTGTGCAAAAGTTAGACACTCAGGTTAGAACAGAATAGAATAGAATTACTTTATTGATTCCCAAACTGGGAAATTGTCAGCAGGTTGTCCAAACACACAATATTAGCAGAAAAACACAATATTAGCAAATTTAAACACAATATAATATTAAATACAGAGTAAATAAGCACTAAAAATATCAAAACTAAGAATGGGAATATATACAACCAGGATTTAACTAAGTATTACTAGACTAAAATATGAAAGATGTGCAAAAACAGAGTTGTAAATGGACAGTATTGACATAGGGAGATGTGCAATCAGTGATACTATAAGTTAAAGATTAAAGGTTACCAAAATGTGTTGTTCAAAAACACTGTCAAAGTGGATTTTTCATAATATGTCCCCTTTAAAATGTAAATAATAATGAATGATTAAAACCAGTTGAAAGTAATAAATTAACACCAGTAAAACTATCATGAAACAGTGAATACTTGTGCTATAAGATTTAGATGACAAGTCTTTGGCTATGTTGCCTACAGTAAGAAATCAAAACCAAGAGAAAGTGATTGCTATATAAAGTGCTACTTAAATTTGTAACAGTCTGTATCTGCCATCATCAAAGTAAATAAATTAAAAGAGTAAATTAAACAGAAAGAGTGAATATAAAAGCCCATTCCTCAAACGCACTGACTATGTTTCTGAATGGATTCCTGAAAAGACAGCTGGCCAGTCATGATGGGACTTTATTGTCGCCACTGCAGCAACCGGGCACTATTTCGTCTGAAAAGCCCCACTCGAACGTGAAGCTGTGAGTCCAGTCTTTTGTTAGAGGTCCATTCAACATCATTATCTCCCCGCAGAGCTGTAATTACTGTATGGTGAATAGCTTTCCAGAAACCGTCATTTCCTGCACTGTAAGCTTCTCGTTTTGTCCATGCTACACAACAGAGGAGATGAGCTTTTGTGGATATTGATATCAACAATTTTCATGTTGGCACCAGTGGGGAAGATTTTTCTTTTTCACCTTGTGGCTACATCAAAAGAATGAAACAGGGATCAATGAGAAGTTTGAGGAGAAAATAGTTCTAACAGCCTCTGACATATTGAAAAGTTGACCCCAGTTGCTTTGTATAGGCTTAGGCTGCCTTTTATATAGACTCCACACAGCAGCCTTTTACCTCTGACATTATGCTCAGGGTGTCGAGCTCAATTGCTGTTTTCATGTTGAACTTCTGTGCTACAGGTTGTAAGTAGAAATGTAGAAAAAAAAAAAGCTTCAATATTGATTGAACATCTGGGTCCAAAATATGGGCCGTATCAATTTAAAACAATTTATTTGATAATCCCAGATCATAATCATACAGTTAATCTAAATTTTAGCCATCTCCTAAAAGTGGTTTAATGATAACATTGTATTTTAAAAGTATTATGAGACACAATAGGAAAGTCATGAACAGACTTAACTTTATAAAAGCAGCATACATCGTAACCCATTTGCTACCAACACACAACAGCTAATGTGAGCATTAAGCTACTATACCTTGCTAAAATTAGTTAGCTAATTACCTCTTTCCTATCTTATCCAAAAAGAAAATGAAATGTTGACCTAAAGAATTATACACTTACTAGCAGAAGTATAAGCTAAATAGTAGCTCAGGGTGCGGCCTCACTGGCCATCTGTACCGTGCCCAAGCACGCGTCAACGCTAAAGTCCAGTTCGTTTGGCCGGTGTGACCGCTCCGTATCGTGCTCAGGCACGGTACACTTCCTTGGCTTTGGCACACTTCGGAGAGGTGTGCTTCGGCACGGTACACTGCATGCACGGGCACACTCCGACGTGCGGGCGTCCGCGCAGACTAGCGCCTTCTATTTTATTTTTTTATTTATTTATTGCTGTGTCTGATTAAAATGGCTTAAAAATAGCCACAAAGTCAGTAAAGTAGCTGTCATGCTCTCTGTGTTTTTCTCTGATGTGCAGACGCAGCACTCGACTGCGCGTCTGTTTTTCTCTCTCTCTCTCTCTCTCTCTCTCTCTCTCTCTCTCTCGTCCGCTTGTTTGTAAACTGAGCACGCTTCATAATAACATAAAGCGTGCATGTGTTGTATTATGACGTTGTACAAGAGGTAATCGTGCTTGAGTACAGCACGGTACAGATGGCCAGTAGTGTAAACATTACCTATTGACATTTTTAAAGGAAAGGCTGACTTAATTTATAAGTCAGAAATGTATTGCCGATATGTTGTTTAAATTGAAATATGGCCAAAAGTCGCAACATGTTTCCACTATCTGCTGTCATTTTAGAAGCTCATCAATTATAAGCTATTGAAATGATCACAATTTGTCTGATTCCCAGCTTTGAACAACTTACAACCTAAAGACACTACTAGAATATGATGCCATGGGGAGCTTCCCGCCCTGAGCGTGATATCAGAGAATAAATGCAGAATAACATGAACAGCGACTGATGTTGACCTGAATATTTGTTATATTTGAAAAAACTTTCTTTTTTATTTTTTACATTCAGACTTAATGAGTTATTTCATTTGGACTTTAAAGCTGAAAATATGAGTTTAATTTTCAGAGGCTTTTGCCCTTAAGTCCCAGGGGTCCAGAATGTCAATACGCCAGCTGCTATCTTCTTCATACTTGACTGCAGGCCCCCGAGTATTGGAGCTGGAGCTGGAGCTGGAGCTGGAGCTGGAGCTGGAGCGGGGACAGTGTGCCCCTTAGGTATTCCTCTAGAGTCCTCGCTCCTAAATCACTGTTCCCTTTTTTTTTTGTTTGTTTTGGATGAATGCTCATCATTCATATTCACATTGTGGGGGCTCTCTAAGGAGATAGGAAATTAAATTCCACTGACTTGTCCTCTCATTCCCTTTTAAACCAATACAAAACATTTCTTCTGAATACATATGTAAAGCTAAGTAAAGACTTTCTACCTGTTCCCTGTTCCCTGTTGTATTTTATATTATACGCTGTCTTAAAGTCTGACTGTGCTTAAGTAAGTTTAATCCTCTGGTGCCCGTGGTAATGTTGTCTTAATTAAACACTTCTGCAGACATTAATTAATGTACATACCTCTCTTCCAGGTCCCCTCAGTTTGCTTTCCAGTTGACAGATTTGATCTCAAATTCCACTGTTGGAGGGAGAAAGAGATATGCTCAGACCACCAGTGGCCACCCTGCAGTATCTTTGTCTGTTTTTGCAATCCAGCCATATCTTCTGTTCATCATTAAACCCAATAAGTGCTCCACAGTCGTACACAGAGCAAAGACAAAAAGCCGAGCTTATTAGAGTGTTTGGCTTGTTAACTTGCTAATGGCCTTGGTGTTTGCTTTAGGTTATCATGAAAACATCACTTACTCCCATTTGTCTCCTAACTCAATTTCATGCTCTCCTGAGCTGATACTCCATGTCCTAAGGAGGAGGAGATATGAGGCAGTTTGAGCGGAATGGATGGTCCAGGCACCAAACATGTGATTTTACTGTGTCAGTGTAGGAAAAACACTCGGAGCAAGAAACCTCACTAATGGAAGATGTTACTGTCTGATTTTCAAAACATCTACATCATTACGCTGCCTATGGTACGAGCTTCACTTCTTCAGTTAAACCTGAAAACAGCGGACAAGCAGCTGCATAAAGAGAAGAGTAATCATAGCCAACATGTGCTGTTAATAATAATAGTCTCTTGACCAGTTATACGATGGGAATGAAAGTGGCTATCAAAAGTATTTTGTTTGACATTTTATGTCTTCTATCTGTTTTTTTTTTTTGTGGTTTGACTTTTTTATTCTGGTTTTATTCGTTGAAAATCTCACCAAAAAGGTGAAGTTAGTGTAAGATGGAGAAGAGAAGTTGTATTTTATAGATCTTTATTTTTCTCAGGTTGAGATAATATACATTATTTGATTTAATGCTAATTTCATTTATATGTACAATTTGTACTTTACAAGAGTATCTGTATGATATGATGCGCTGTGCCTTTAAGGTTACCCATGGTTACGGTTGGAGGAGTGATATTGCTTTAGGACAAGTAAGGTGTCGTTGTTGTTGTTGTTCACTCTGGATATGTCATGCTTTGTTATGGACGGACATTAAAAGTATGAGACGCACAGCAGAAGTTGTCCCCCGTGTTTTTACTTACCCACAAACGAAGATATATCTTTAATTAAGTATGTTTAGTGTTATAGTTAACGGCAAGACAACCGAGGATAATCGACATCATCCAAGAAGCGCCGTTACATTAGGATAGCTGTAACTCATTTATAAGTTTGTCTACCTGCTTGCTTAAGAAAAGACAGAAAAAATTGAGTCATTTGTCAGTCAGTCATTAATTTGTTCAGTCATTCAGCTAGCTAGTTAGTCAGAAGGAAGGAAGGAAGGAAGGAAGGAAGGAAGGAAGGAAGGAGGGAAAGTAAGACAAATTAGTTTGTTAGTCAGTCGTTCAGTAGGTTGGTCGGTCGGTCAGTTAGTTAGCCTTAGTGTACCCTGACATTGTTTTACTTTTTGTGGCTTTCTCCTAACTTGTTATCTTGAGTGTTTCATATGTGAGCAGTTGACTCAATCTTTGTGTATCATTCGTGTTTATAAAATCAGTATGTTTTCAGTTTACTCAAAGAGGTATTATGCGCTTTTCCTAAAACAGCATTATAATTAGATCTCTTTTTATTACATTTAAACAAATCATTAAATGTATCCACTTTTCTTCAACATGACAGATAAAATAACTATTTTCCAAAGTGAATAGTAAAACACGTGTGAGTATGCACACACATGTAAGTTCTTTTACCAATGTTTATCCATTTCACAAAGAAATCTACAGATTTATGATGACTGATGTATTGACGCCTGTGTTGGATTCCCATTTTCAAACCCTGCATTGATTTTAGCCACATCATATTTCACACCTGACATGTTTTTACCTGTATGTGGCCAATTCTTCATCATGAAATGTAATTCGCTTTTTATCTGACACTTAGTGGCCTACAGGTTCTGCTTTTTCTGCTCTTCTGGAATCTTTGGGGCTACAGAACTTAATTCCATTGCAATAAATCTTTACAGGGCCCGTAGCTTTTTCTTTGTTATTGCCATCGTTACTGTAGAGGCCATAGTGTAAATTAAGCCTCTTTTTTTCCATTAATATTAGCAGGTCCTTTTTACAATATTTAAAAACTAAGCTGTCTAGAAAGCAAAACAACTTCCTGCTATGACTGAATCGTCGACTTGTGCTAACTGTTATTGTAGTGTGATATTCCCCCGGCTCTGTACACATTTTTGAGGAGAATAATCCCTTTTCTTAATTAACAACGCCACTAAACTGGGCAGTTTTTTGATAAACACCTGCTTCCCATTGTAATGCAGGCCTCTTGAGGACGTAAGACTGAGCGTTTTTCTCTAAAGTGCTGATTGATTTCTTTGAGGGCTCTCGCTCTTTATGGCTCCACATGAATCACACCGGTTATTTCAGGCTTTCTCGCCTTTGGTAGAAATAACTTGAGATATTTTTCCACCAAACACAAATCCCAAACTTTTTTTTTTTTCAATCAATCACAAGTATTTTTCAGCCTTAGCTTCAGTAACTTTTGGGTCCAGTTAAATGAATTCTTCAAATTTTGATGATCTGCTTATTCCCCCTCTTGTCGCAATAAACACAGGGAAGTTTTGCTCTAGACTGTTTATTGCCTGAGTGTGATAACTTGATGATATATTCAGTGCTGGTCTGAGGGTGAAAACAAGATTCCAGATATTCCCTGTTCTAAGCCAACAAACTGTTCATTATATAACAGCCTTAAAAGACAAAATTGAAGTTTTAAGATCTTATGTTTCTGTACACACAAATCAAACCAGACAAAACTGTGCAGAATAACTTTAAAGGTCACATATTCTCCTCATTTTCAACAAGTTTAGATAATTCTCAGAGTTCCCCAAAACATGTCTGTGAAGTTACTTGCCAAAAGTCCACTCTGATACTGTATTTTCACATGTCTATAAACCCCTCTATTTCAGCCCTGCTCAGAACAGGCTGTTTCTGTATCTGTAGCTTTAAATGCAAATGAGCTGTGCCTGACCACGCCCCCTCTTTGGAAGATCTTGGATAGGTTTTGGTTGCACCATGCCCAATTGTTTTTGTGTTGTAAAAAGATGGAGAGGATGGACATTTCTCATAATTAGTGGGGGTCTGCAGACAGGCTAGGGACAGATATTAGAGTTAGAAAAACATGGTGAAGTGTATTATTGATAATATGTGACCTTTAATAAAATATTCTGAATTTAAAGTACAAAAATATTACCATCATAATACAATAAAAATCGTATCTTATCTAAATCTATCTTATTGTATAAGACGTGTTAGATTATAAGTATATTATATGAAATGATGACATCCATTGATGGGTTATTGTGCATACACTAATACATACTCTTATATAACTTTAACGTTGCAGCAATTGACTTTTTCTCATCATCACAGCTCCTTAAGGACAATGAAGTTGTTCAACACCCCAAACTGTTTAATGCTATTTGTACATTATATTTATAGATACTGAACGGGCAGTTCATTTTGTAAAATAGGAAAAGTGTGGATGTTTCAAAGCAGAGCAGGGGCCGTTAAAAATCGAGCCACAGAAAGTGTATTGTTGTTTGTGTGTTGTTTCCCTCTCTCTTCTCTTTAGTGCTCATTAATCCTCCTTTGCCCTTTAGTAATCTCTTGCTGCCAGCCTGATTTCCTGACTGAGGAGTGGCAGCTGTTGACCTCCACTATGGAGATAGATTTAGCTCTGATTCTAGAGGCTTGATTCCGACTGTAGGCCATGATAAAGCAGCTATCTGCTGAGCTGCTGTAGGCTGCATTTCCTCCAAAACACCACCCTCGCTCTTCCTGACAAACCCTCTCCGATCTAATAAGTAATCAATACTGCTAATATGCTATACCATCTGGTCTCATCCTGCCTACAGAATGTTTTGCATTGGGTCAATGGCTGCCCAGGTAGGGGGAGATTAGTTGGCTAAGTGAGCAGGATGGAGGAGAAGATTCATCCTGGTCGAGGTTGGTTGCTTACCTCAGGCCTTTATCGGCTGATAGAAAAGCCTGCTGCTCCTCTTCTAAGTTTAGATATCAGAGCACAGCTGGGGTTTGCATGTGCAGACACATCAGCAAAAGCAGTAATTAACTGCAAGACAACATGGATCCTTTTGAAACACAAGTCAGATTTCTTTTATACGTTTGCATGAGCAAAATTTGTATTTAGCTTAGAAAACACTTTGGCGTGCAACAAAGTCAATAAATATTCTTAAAGTCTTGTTGAACGATGAAAACAATCAATCTTCAATATTCCCTTCATATGCAGATAATAACTTTTCAATAAATGCTCTTAGGGGCTGATGAAAGTGTCAACAGCGTTCTTCATTTTCTGGAACTATCATTAGACATTACATAATTTCTTAATGATATAATTCTTCTTGTTCCCCTGTGGTGTTACAGGAGATGGAGCTTACAGCCAAACAGTCCCCTCTTGTTACACCTGCAATTTAAAACTAGCATTTATGTCTCAGCATAAGCCAATAAAGAGATTGACTGCATAACGCAGGATATCAGTGCACATTACAGACAATCATGTTGCCACATCAGGATTAATTTCTTGATGACCTGATGTCATGAACTGGCACCCACCTCTGCATTTCAATGTCAAACCTGGTACTTTTCAATCTGCCTTTTTTATCAGTATTTTCATAGGCTTGGTTGGCTAAAGAATCAAAACATTTTGCACTCTAAACTTTCCCTAAACACTTTGTTAAATATTCCCATATAAGAAAATTGATGTAAACTTCCATTATACAAGAGAAGAAAAAGCAGTTTTAAAAATACAATGATCCCTTTTAAAAGAAAAATGCATTAGCAGGACTGCTTAACTGAAACAATGCTAAATGGTCATGGCAGATTATTGTAGAAAAACTTACATTTGGACAATCTGGGACAGTAATGTATAAATAAAGGCAAGTAGCCGAAAGATAAACAAAAAAACGTAGTAATAAATAAACGTATTAATGTTGATTAAATGAGGTTGCAAATTCTAAAAAAAGATTGTTTTTTGAAAATAAGACAATAATTCAAACTTCATCATTGATTATTAAGGTTTCAAAAATCACAAGTTATGGTGAGAAAATGGCATCATTCTCTTATATGAATGATTCAATATCATGATAAGTCTGTCTCTGATTTATTTTAGTTTCCCTCAGATGTAAACAGTAATATTTTAGAGCAGCAATATTACATAAATAGGGTGATTTGAAAGAAAAAGGGGAAATGAAACTACATGATTGCCTTAAACGCTCTAAAATAAATTGTTCGAGGAAACAGAGGCCGGTAATTTGATCCCTGTAAATTCAATTCACTTCCTGACAAATTCATGTAGGCATTAATTGTAAGCGTTGTCGCACACAGCACATGGGTCAGTTTGTTAGAAGGAGATATTAATTTCGGTTGAATCTGTCCACTGTCTCCTCGAGCACAGTTGTTGTCAGCATCCAAACGGTGCCAGGCCGCAGACAGCGGCTCATACAGAGGACGGACATTCCTCCAGGAGCTTCATTCATGGTCCAGTTAGAAAAAAAAAAACAACCACTGGCACTCAGCAATATGCGAAACAAAATCAAATAAATTCCTCAACAAATGAAAAATATAACAGAAAGCCAGGAGGCATCACAAAAGATTTTTAAAAGAAATACTTGCCTGGTAAAAGTTAATCAATATATAAGCTCATGGAAACACACAAAATGACAGATCATGTTCCAATTGGAAAATATACTTATAGGCTATTTGTTCATTTAAAAAGCTCTTTTGTATATCTTTATTTATTTGATAATATTTTCCATTTATATTAAAAATCAAATATTATATTAAATTCTGAGAAATATTCATATCTGGGGTTTTTTTTCTACAGGGGACATTATAGCATCACAAAATTAATTCGCTTCAATTCGCTTCAATAAAGTTACACTGGTGTTTTTTTTGCCTATGTTTGTGACAATGTGAGAAATTGGCACAAATAAAAAGATGCTGAATTTGCAACTACTGTAGCAGTTCCTGTTTGCATTCGACCCAAGGATGTAGAGAAAGCTATCACAGTACAACTTTTATACTGAATAAACCTAAGAAGCAGTATTTCTAAGAGACGTTCTGGAGTCAGCAGAAGAGTCTTATAAACATGTGGACATTCATTCTTATTTATCACTGAAAGTAATCAAGTCCAGAATGTAAATACTATATATGCTTATAGTGTCATTGTGTTGGCCTTTCACTGAGTTTGAGAAACCGAGGAGTACAGCGCCAGCAGCATCAATGGAGCCCTAAGTATTACCGTCATGAGCTGTGTCACCACTGCTTCTGCTTCTGCTTCTGCTGACTTTTTTTTATTAACAGGGTCGAACAAAGAGAAAAGAAAAACTTGGATTTACTTGTCCCTTTCCCCTCATGTTGTATCCCCATCATATGTCTCCCTCCATGCTTCATCTCTCCCCCGCTCCCCCTGGTTGGCTCTGAATTATTCACAGACCTCACTGTGGGATGTTTATTGAGCTAACAAAGACCATCTGCATGACTAATTCTATTTTCTGGAGTTTTGGAGTTGAAAAAAGGATTTTTTAATTTTGAGCTCAAGTGATTCTTAAAGTGATATAAATATAACAACAAGGTGTCTCCAAGTTCTTCAAAATACAATTCAGATCATCAGACTCAAAGTTGACTGTCTATGAGTTAATGTTCCCTCTTTTTTACATGCTAATGATGCTAACTGATTCCTTATCAATCCATATGTCTATATCTCTCCCACAGAACTACCATGATGACGACGATTTCTCTGTGAAGCTTTCAAGATTATTCCCTGAAGTCTGTGGACCTTTCAATCCATCATCATCATCTTGGCTGCACCATTCGTTCAGAGTGGAGAGTGAAATTACACCCTAAGAGGCTACGTAAGTGAAGAACAACAAAAACAAGAGCGCAGGCCAGATGTAACTGATGAAGAAAAGAACATGGTAGTGTCTCTGTTGTGATCATTGAAGGTGTGAATTGTGAAAACCTGGTCCAGCAGGACCTATTGACGAGGACTTAGTCTCTATATATGGAGAGCCTGCTCTGAAATCTCAAAACAGTCACCCCATATCTTGTGATGTTTTGAAAAGAAAGCTCTGTTGGTTTTCCTTTTTTTGCAGGATTTATACACAGATTTGCTTATTTCTTCACAAAACAAGAAGCCTTTGAAACACTCTTAGCC
The DNA here is from genome assembly GCF_963584025.1 of Labrus mixtus. Taxonomy (NCBI): domain Eukaryota; kingdom Metazoa; phylum Chordata; class Actinopteri; order Labriformes; family Labridae; genus Labrus; species Labrus mixtus. Next base: position 4,295,870 of record NC_083624.1, read on the forward strand.
TATCCCTCTTTGGTAGCTGCAGCTAACTTTGTCAAAAAAATTACCAAGCTGAAGGAAAGGCTAACAAATAAGACATACCTTTACAACCTGTGTGCTTTAAAATGGCTTAATGGTGTTATAAAAAATAACAGCATTAAAACAAAAAACTTTTTTTTAAATCTGGCACTTGAAAGTATACAAGTATGTGCTTGAAAGGGGAAGATTTGAAAGGGTGCACTTAAGAACTTGAGAAGGTTAACTTGTAAGTCTGCTCTCAAAAGTGTGCACTTGGAAGTGTGAACGTGAAAGTGAGCTTGTATTCACTTCAAAGCATACGCTAATGCACTCGAAAGTATGCCTCTGTAAGTACTCATTTGAAAGTGTGCACTTGTAAGTGTTTATTTGAAAGTGTGCGCTTGTAAGTGTTTATTTGAAAGTGTGCACTTGTTTGTGTGCACTTGAAAGTTAGCAGTTGCAAGTTTGCATTAGCAAGTGTGCACTTTAAAATGTCCAATTAAAGTGTATTCATGTACTTGTAAATTGTGCATTTGAAAGTGTGCACTAGTAGTTGGGCAGTTAAGAGTGTGCAGTTATATGTTTGCACGAGTTAGTGTGCAATCTCAAGTGTTGTCTTAATGTGCACACGTACTTGGAAAGTGGGCACCTCTGAAAGTGAGCACTGTAAAGTGTGCACTGTAGAAGCTCGTCCTTGAAAGTGTTAACTTGTAAGTGTGAGCTTGTATTGGGCCGTTTGCACTTTGCACTTAGCCTAAACTTGAAAGTGTACACTCAAGAGTGTGCACATCTAAGTATTTAAATAAAAAGTGTGCACTTGGAAGTACGCACTTGCAACAGCTTAAATTTATGATGAGAACCAACTTCACGGTCAGGAACCACTAGTCTTGGAGATGATCTGCATCACATGTGATAGAGTATGAAATCAAAGTTAACAACAGTTTTCATTTTCTTTTTATCAGCACAGTGCTTTGATGATGATGATTTGAACTCAAATTTTACACAAACAAACAGCGAGCATATTGTGGATGTTTTTTTCTGCCACCCTGGCATCATTTGACCTTTACATTTCCAGAAAATCTCCCTTAACCACAGCAGAGTCTTTAAATGTCACCTGTCTCAGTGTGACCTGAGCTTCACAGTGAAAAAGGACGGCACTGAGTGAGACCACCTGTTGCATTGTCGTCATCAACCTCAGTGTAATCTGTGTGCATCGGTGAAGAGTAGAGCAGTTCTTCATGGGTCAACTTAAGCTAGCGCAAGTCATAGGCCAAGATAATTAATGCCCTTGGAAAAACAAGACACTGTCAACAAGCACATGAATAAATAAAAGAATGTCTCAGCAGCACCTCAATTAAAGAGTGAAATCAAACTGGCAGTGTCAGCACTCTTGAACACTTCCCACCATTTCATCATATCCATAACTTGAAATTGATTCACACACACTCAATCCTTTCAACTTTCTGCCATTTTCACTGAGGTGTTTTTATAAGAGTATGCTATAAGAGCTTCTACCTGGTCTTACTTGACTTTCCCATGAGCTCTTAGCAAAGATTAATGGTATACAACACCACAGTTATAAAAACAGCTGTCATTAGAAATTACTTCAGTGGGGCTTTAGATGAAGTGATCAATGACATAACAGCACTTACTCAGGCAATTCACCGGTTTCCTCAATAGCCTTGTGTGACAGAGCCAGAGGTGCTTTTGTGGAGCACTGTGGGGGATCAAGCGGCAGGTCTTTGTAAACCCGCAGAAAATACCCGAGTCAATGTATAATAGATATTCAATTGCAGACTGCTGAGCGTTCTGTATAATGGCATTGGTATGGCAATGAGATTGATTCACAGTTTCTCCTTAAGAGTCAGGTCATTAAACCTCTCAAGTCTTCACTGCTTTTTTTAAACTGCTTTTTTGCTGTATAATTTCAAGGACGGTACAATTAAATAAAGTGTGTTGGTCTTCATTGAGTATGAACTCCTTTTTTTTTTTATATTTTCTGATTAATTCTACAATTAACTTAGCAGACGAGAGTAAGTAGAACACAAGAAAAGATCTAGAGAGGAGGAACAACGTTAGTATGTGCAAACAAAAACTAATTTAAGTCCGATCGGACAAAGTTACTGACAGGAAGTGCACAGAGGCAAAAATCCTTAAGAAATTTTCGTGCTGCAGTGAAGTGACCAACATCAACAAACAAATGACCACACCCCTTTTTTTTTCTTTCAAAATTTGACCTACGATTTGTTGACAGCTTTGACAAACTTCACAAAGTTTCATAAAACATAACCCTGTATTTCCAATTGTTGTCTGATAGTTATATTCTATCTTGCTTGATTATGGCATGTATACCTTAAAATGTTGAAATGAATGAGGCTGATGTATTTCTGTTTCAGGCTTGACAAGTGAACAGATGTGCTAATACAGTGGCTTGACATCTTTTACTTGGACACCTTCATATTTAATTCTATTAACAGGTATTGTTATCGTCTATAACTGACCAACCTTTTCATAGCCAGCTGTTTTATCAATGCTGGGGCGATAGTTAACAACGACAACCTGATGTTGCTTCACTTCGACAACATGTTGCCAGTTTGATAAAGAACCAATTACACATGCTCACATGCCCAGCTAAGTCTCATTCATTCACTATGATACACCTCAAGAGTTTTAAGAATCATTTTTTAGAGGACTAAATAATTCTAAAATGATGAATCAATGAGTTTAACTTTGACAGGATTGTGAAGTTATAAAAATAAGAGCTAGTGTTAGACATGTGATCCAAATTTGTTTCTTGAAAAGTTGTTCTTAGTTACGATGCTGTTCTAGCATCAAAATAACTCCACTGATGCTTACCAGAAAATGCAGTGTGAGCTTTGCCTGGAGGTTGAAGCTCCAGTGCAGAACATTTGATTTGAGTTTTCGTGCCAGAGAAACTCGTCCCTCAGCATTTCTTTCAAAAAGCTGATGAGTTCATGTTTTTGCATTTTTTTTCCATGAACTTGCTACAAAGAAATAAGGCAGATCTGATTTACATCTTCAACTGTATCCTTGAAAACCAACATAAGCCATGACATTATGTTACTTGCCGGAGTATAAAGTGGCTCCTCTGTGCCTTTGTATGTATGTCATGAATAGAAGAAGAAGAAAAAAAAGTTGTTTGTGTTAAAAGGAGCTTATTCGACCTAGTTAGTTAATCAGGCTAAAACCTGTAAACAAATCCAGCAGAGGCAAACATCTGTCAGAATAAAGACAAGCAGATGTCAGATATATTTCCTGATTGCAAACCCTGTTTTTCTATCTCTCCCCCATTTCATCGTCCCTAAATACTGTCGTCGGTTCTGAACAGGCGAACTGTCATTGTTGTGATCACACAGCCTTTCTGCACATCTTCATGCTTTAATTCTGTTCTGCTGCGAACATTTCGATATGTTTATTATAGCTTTGAGCTGTCCATCTGTCAAGCCGGATGTGGCTCCTCCTGTCTCCTCAGAGGTGAGGCTTTCTTTTTCCCCAATGTTTGTTCAAAAAATTCAACTGAAAAACCACCCAGAAAAAAGCGTATTCCACCTGAACTGTGTCCCTGTCGGCTGATATTGATTTGGCGTACGTTACATCATATCTGTAGGGGCTTCCATGAACTCCACCAGTGTTTTATTCTCCTGCTACAAATAGAGGATTGTCAGACTGCCAGCGTGCAGATGAACAATGCAGCAGAGCTCAAAGCCCGCTGGATGAAATCACCTGTGAAAAGAATGTTTGTTTTTTTTCCACCAGGTCCTTGCTTTGAATCTGATATGATAGATACAGACAGTTCCTTTGTATCTGAACAACACAGCTGTTTCTGTGGTTTCATCAGCTTCTGAGAGGGCTTTTTGTGAGTTGTGGCCTTGAGACCCATATCCTTTTACTGTTACATTGTTTCTATCTATTAGGCTACAGTTTGCAGAACAAGCAGTCCCATAGTCTGTTTGTTTTGAATCTTAATGAATATAAATTCTGGACAGTATTTGAGGTGGTTAGAATAAAGAAATTGATCTCATGTTTGGAGTTGTTCCTCTTAATCGTTTGTGATTTATACTGTATGTCCGGTTCTTGTTTAGCCTTAAGCCTGGCTCACACTGTGCGATTTTTCCCCCGATTATAGAAAAGTCGGGGTAGCATGTCAGCTCACACTGTAGGACTGAATTGTTTACGACACCCAACCAGACCTTGCGATGTACGTACTCACACTATGACCCGATTGTCGGACACGACCGGAGAGCTCACACTGTACGAGTGAAATCGGGACGGAGCGTTGACAATTGTTAATAAAGTTTCATTTGAAAACTCCAACGGACGGCGGTTGTGGAAGTTGTTAAAGGACACAGAAAAGTTGATACAATCGTAGATATATGGATACCAGTATTCAGAAAAGTGCTGCACTGATGATCTGTACCAAAAACTCAACAACAAAAAAAACGTCGGGTTGCATCCTGCCGCTGGTCGCCATGACTACAGTCACACACAACTTATTCCGGACCCTTTCATGACGTAATCATCAAGATTTTAAATTCTAAATATCAAATATGTTTGAAATAAATCGGGGCGTCCCCGATGATCACCGGGCAGATCGGGGAGGTTAAGATTGGGTCTTTGTACCACTCACACTATAAGATAATCTGAGCAGAGAATCGGTTCCGAGCAGCCGGGAGCGAGACCCTGCGATTGTCAGGAAGGAAGAATCAGAGCTCAAATCGGCCCGATTATCCTGCAGTGTTAGCCAGGCTTTAAAGAAGGAGAACCGGCATTCAGTTAAACAAAAGAGTTCTTCATTCTCTCAGAGAGACACATCATTTTCAGAGAGAAAGTGCAACAAACTGGCCCTTTTCTTTGAATTGTTCATTGGGTTTGGATCGGCTCCCAAGTAGATGGAATAACAGCTACTTCCTCATTTACGACCAATAAAATTTAAGATAATGTTGTGTTTGCATTTTTCTTTAGACCATGTGCAAATATCATTGACGAGTGTTCAGTTGCAAGCATTTTAGACGAAATTGTCAGGACTGTTTTTATTTCAGACCACAAATAATCACTTTGAATCCGTGTACTTTAGATTATATTTCTATCGTCAGCGTTTTGCCCAAAAGAAAAATGCAAACTCAAACAAAAGGGAGAACAATGATTGCTCTTCATCGCATAATAATGCATGTTTGAGAGCGCTTCCTTTGCATGAAAATCAAACAAGCTTTTAGAGTTTGTAATCCTCAGATTGGAAGGATAGCATTACCAAAAGTTTTCGTCACCCATGCAAAGAGAATAATTTGAGAATCTATGTCAACCATTAACATTATAGCAGTTGTTTATTAAATTATGTATGCATGTTATTTTGTGTTTTCCAGAAAACTGAACTTTTTTCTGTTGTTGGCATCACCACAAAATTGTTTGCAATATAAAGAACAGTGACAGTGATACAGCTGTGACCCTGGCTTGTCATATGTAACAAAATTCACCAGCCAGCATCTCTAAAGCTCACTTTAAAATCATTTTGAATATGTAACATACTGCAAAAACAACTGTAAAAACCACAATCTGCAATTTTTATGGGGGCTTGTGGCTTTGAGCAGTTGCTAGGCAACCAACATCTCTTTTAGCCTCTGATCTTCCAGTCAATGAGCTATGTTAAGCTAACCATTCTCACGTTTGCACTTAGCCATCTTGTTTTGTTTTTTCCGCCACAAGTGGCTGTTATTGGTTGAGAGGGTGGAGCTGGGGAGGATAGGCATTGCTGTGTTTGTGTTTTACAGTTATTTAGAGGTCAGCATTGTCAATCTTAAGGTAGCTACCCCTCAAAGGAGACCCTGCTTTATTGTCTATTTTAATTGAAAAATTAAAATGTTTTAAAATGAAAAACGTCATATGATAAACGTAAACATCACACTGGATCATATTTATTGTGGTTGTAAATCACCAGAGAAGTAGAGTAGATTCCTCTTAAGCCTCATACAACTGGATTCCTTTTGCGATCAGTGCAGTCACCCCCTATTGGCCATTCTAAAGAATGCATGTTATTCCTCACTCACTTCAAGATGTTAGGAGACTTTGGGAGATTGACCTTGGAAAAGAAATGACAGATAACCAATAGCAGTCAGTGCTTAGAATGTTAAATTCATCTTCCCCTTGTACTAGACACTGCTTGAAACAACTCAAAATAGATTGGCGAGTACATTTGACCAAGGCAAGGCTGGCACAAAATGTACCCAAATATAAAAACCCTTCATTCCTTCATTGTCTACAGATCAGCCCACAGACTACGTCCATATGTTTGGCTTCTGTACTGACGTCTTTCTGATGTTTTCAGAAACACGGGGCGTCGGTGGTCTAGTGGTTAGTTTGCATGCCCCGTGTACAGTGGCTAACAGGCGGCATTGGATCGAGCCCGACCTGTGGCTAATTTGCCGAATGCCATTCTCGACTCTCTTTGTCGCTTATTTCCAACTCTATCTACTGTACTGTCTCTAGAATAAAGGTATTGAAATGAATCTTTAAAAAGAAAGACATCACTCCCAATCCCATGTCTCCCTCATTTGGGTATAGCCGGGGAATTCCTCTACCTAAAGGCAAAGCTGATGTTACAGCATGTAACAGCCAGACAGCAAATACTTAAACAAAACCTCCTAACTTCACAAGATGGAGTAGAGACACTATGCAACATGAAATTTGAAATAATGAGACACACCCTTAAAGTCTTGAATCAAAACTTTATTGTCTTTCTATTTCCATTATCATCAAATGCTTTATGCACTTGTGCAATCTGTAGTTGATCATAAAAACTACTTTACCATCATTTGTACCACATCAGGGCAGAGAAGAAAATATATTCCAATTCCTATGTATTCACTAAAACTGGCAAACAAGTGGTTGTGCTTTCAAATATCGTTTCTTATACTTATAAGTTTTTTTTGTTTTTTTTTTTAAATCAAGCCCTTGAAAAAAGAGTTAAGTGTTAAAATACAGCATGAACATATGAAGGGTTCACAAGTCAAGCTCTCATCACTTCAACTAGAGTGCACTTAAAGTGAGTCCTTGATGCTCTGTGAATGCTGTTTAACAAGCCAACTTAAACCGCGCAGAGGAGACTCGAAAGGAAACCAGAGCTCCTGTGGTTCATGCACCAGCCTGTCATTAAAATAATTCCTGCCATATGTAACAAAAGTATAGGTCACGCAGAGTGTTGTTGAACGTGCATCTCAGAGAAGTTATTAAAGGCTAAGTGGTTCTGAGTTGGAAAAGGAGACGCTAAGAATTAATTGCCTTTTGCCTAATTAACATTTCATGTATAATGACATGCTATTTCTGCAGGTATTCCACTCGTGTCCACAGATTCAATAACCAATACATTAAATATGACTATTTCTACACTCAGACGTCAGCATTTAATTTGATCCTTTGCCCCTTTTATGTACGAGACTGCACCCTGTAATTTTGAGACATCTCGTCAAAACCAAAGCAGATGTAGAAATCCAGAAACTGAAGCAATGGCTGCAAAACCAAATCCTTTGAATTCATGTAAAAAAAACCACTGGAAAAGGAACCGCATTCGTGCAGACATTACTCTGCCATGTTGGACTAATTCGGCTCCTACAGGATGATTCAGACGGCTTTTAACAACTTCCCAGATTCAGCAAGAAAAGATAAACACTTCAGATAAATTGTATGATATATACATCCTTTAAAGCATGCTTCACTCATGACAGCACTTATTGTTCCCAAAACTGAGAACACACGACAAAATGATGCCTCACAAATAAAAGTGTTGGGTTGTTGTTTTTAGCTTTCACCTAAAATTTCTGATGAAGAGTGTGAAATAAAAAAAACAATGGATGTTGAGATCGTCTTGTAGAAGTTTCAAAGTGGCTGCACCTTAAAAAAAAACCACTTTGATTTCTAGAGCACATTACAAAAGTGCTTTATTGAGGAAATAATGTAGTAACATAGTTGAGAAAATGATCAGGTTATTAAAAGAAAATCGATTAATACAGTTCAGACAGAATAATAAATATTTCAAATTGAAATATATTTCGATAAAAGGTCAGGATTTGTTCTTGTTTAGTTTTTATATTTTGTTAATGTCAGTGTTTAGAACTCCTTTAGTGTTTCTTGTTTTATTTTTTAATTTCCTATCCTCATGTTTCCCTTGTTTTTCCACAAACATGACAGAACAATACCAACTCACATTCAAGTAAAATCAGGAAAGGCTCTCTGTAAAGTATGTCTTTTATAAATAATACATAGGAAAATAGGAATAGGAAATACATTTCTTAAAAGAGAGGCCCTATGCAGTTCAGGTATCATACTGAAAAGGAAATAAACATCAAAGTAATCTGCATTATTTTCTGTTTAAAATGAGCATCTGATATGCAATAAACCCTTGAAGTCAGAGAAAATGTCTCCTCCATGTCAGGTGAGTGGCCCCGGCGCAAAAAGCTGAGTTCATACAAGTGGAAAGAGCATTTTCTACTTGATGACTGTAATTTTCTAAAGAACTCAGGGGGATGAAAAGGTGGGTGGCTTAAAGGCCTCGTGAATAGAAATGGAGCAGCATCTGAGCGCTGGTGATCGGGACACGTTGCATTAGTGTGCATGCTGATGATCACATATGATGGCATTTGATGTCAGAAGTGTGAAATGAAAAGGGTCTAAAATAGGAGCACAGCACATCAGAGGCTTGCAAAGCACTGTCAGATATGTTGTTGACTGTATGTGAGATGTTGTAGTTGCTTTTGTTGTAGAACAGTGACATCACGTTAAATTGGTCTAAAAGTCTATGAAATAGTGAGATAACTAATTAGATAACTAACAGGGAGATCGGCATCCATCCCATTTCCACAAAGCGCCCCAGTCAACCTATAAATTTAGCAGCAGACGAGAAGTTCTTATGACCTTACAACACTAGTTCACGCACCATCCTTCAGCTAGAAACAAGTTAGCTCGTCTCAATACTGTGTTATACAGAGGCTGAAGCTAAGAGGTCAGTGATGGATGACAGATTACATTAAATATTGGACATGCTTTTACACGTTGATGAGAGATTTGCGAAACTTTAGGCTACTAGTCAGACGCAGAGCTTGCTATGTCAATGATGTTATACGACAGTGTAGTTGCACTCAGAGACGTGCACCAAAGCACACCAAACCGAATTCCTCCATAATGTTCCTTTAATGTCTTTATATGTGATTTTTCACACTTAAATATAATATAAATCAAGTATATTCTCTGAAAATAACTCTGTGAGTCATGACTGTCTACAATGGGTGTAACACCCGAGTCCCACTGTCTGTGATGTTTTCAGAGTTTTCAGAGTCCTATCTTCAGTTTGTTTACATCGCCGGGACGGTTGGCTGACTCCTCCCCTCACGTATAAAAGTTGTTTAATTGAGGGACTAGAGAAAAGAAGAATAACATACTGTACTCACTGCTTAACTGTGTTTCTAGATCACGCTCATTTCAGGTAAATTTACATGCAGTGTGAAGATACGAGCATAATAAAGATCGCTAGCATTAGCATGCTAACACAACAATGCACCGCGAGTTGTTTTGGTTTCATGCTGGTGCTCAAGGGCGACATCTGCTGGATCAAAAAATCACTTATAAAGCCTTTAATATTCAGCAGGACATGTTTTTTTTGTTTCAACTGCAATCAAGTTTACCACACTGGCTACATGAGCTGCTTCTTTACGCTCTCTTTTTGCCTCTGTTTTCCAGATATCATGAACACAAAATGTTGTGAAAAAAAAAAAAAACACAAACTCTGTACCAACCTCTAGTTTTCATCTTTAGTGTTCTTTTTTCTGTTGACTTGAGAAAAAACTTTTATTTTCCATCTCTGCCTCCTGTCTGACTCTGGGGTTGTCTGTGTTGTTAAAGCTGGAGTTATGTGACCAGTTATTTCTCGCTGTAGTTCCTTTAGGACGCCAACTATTGGTGCTGCAAGAACAAAAGACCTGCAGCTGTGCCCCAGAGACTCAGAAGATATCAGCAGCAGCAACTTGAAATGTTTTTTCATACCATTAACTTTACAGAGACAATAGATAGATGAGTCTAAAAACTGATGAACATCCCTTAAAGATAGCATGCTGGTTAACATTTTTAATTATAAAATACCTGTGTATGTCATTCTGGTTTTCTAATAAGATTAAACTCAAACTAAAAGTAGATGTTTGATAAGTTCTTTAAAATCGAACTCACTGATGGATTGCTCCTGGGATCACGAGCCTTGAAACATAATATTATGCTTTCACTTAACAGCGGGATCTCTCCTCCAATGAACACTGACTGATGCATATCCCCTGTTGTGAAGAAGTCAAGTTTAAAATGTATTTCAGACTCAGAATTTAATTAGAATAATGAAGCCTTTGGTCTGGAGTTACTGTTGTGATGTGCTAATGATTCAGACTTTGATCTAAAATAACTCCAGGAAGTTGAAACGCATCCTGGACCCACGCGTGCAATTCAAACAGTCCTGATGTCCTGAGGTTCATGGCTGGGAGCTCCACATGGAGCATGCGCGCACAGAGACGGGAGAACTAATATTGCAAACAGGAGAGATAAGCTTATCTCTCCATCTTGCTGTTTTTCTGCTGTTTCAATTTGTCTCACAGCTTCCTTTCTTTTGTTCCTCGTTATCCCAATCATCACTCGCAGTGAAACACCTGACTGCACATTTATTATATTTCCATTTCACTAAAAGGTAACACAGCGAGCGTGGGAATTTGAGGAAGTATGTTTATCTGCCATTCAGTGTCTTGAAATCCTCCTTTGTTCATGCTCACAATGACAATGACAATAAGAATCAAGAATCGTTATTCTTTGTTTGGTTTTTTTCCCTGCTTTTTCCTTCTTCATCAAACAGCTCGTCACAAAAAATATGGAAATGAACCTCCAGAATGTTATACACAAAGTCAGATACTGTTGCCTTTTGCATTAAAATAATTAAACATTAAAGATCTGTAACTATACAATGAAAAGACAGCTTATGTGCAGCCTTAATTAAGCAATATTTCAACATTAAGATTCATAGGTAACACTTTATATTAAGGTGCTTGTAATAAGCATTAATAAGTCACTTATAAGACCTTATTAACACAAATAAGACTATATAACATGTATATAAGGCAAGTTTGACTTTTTGTTTAACATTTGCTGTTCTCCACTCCAGTGGAAACACTTCTAAATACAATCTGCAGTCCATCCTTAAAAAGGGCCATTCCAACAACTTGAAGCACAGTTAACAAATGCAGTGAGTAAAACACTCCCTTTTCTTGGGCTGACACGAGGACACCAAAAATACAAAAGGACAGACCTTGGAGTGCATCTTCAAACACAATCAGTTGAAATGTAGAACACTTGATTTTCTGCAGCATGAGAAGTTCACAGCAGGATGAAGGTGATCTACAGATTTTGATCACAAGGACTGGGAATGATAAAACAGCACTGTAGTTATGACTTAAAAAAGTTAGTGTGTGGGTTGCCTTAAAATGTTAAGTTACCTGAACTTAAAAAAAGATAAGTTGAGATAAATTTGTGATTATTCCAAAGAAATAAAATGTTCTATAGTCAAATAAACTTGACATCAAGTCAGTTGTACTTAAATCTTTAAGTTCACAAAACTTTTGAACACAACTCAGTTCCGGTGAAATGATCTCGTCATCTAGTTGAGGCAAAATGCTCTTTCAATTTTTTTTGACTTGAAATCCAAAGTTAAAATACTTTATCAAAAGTTGAATCCTTAAATTGAATATATATATTTATATTTTAGTCAACTTAAATCAGTTCAGCGTATACAATTTTAGTGATTCGCTTTGCTTGAGGAAACTTTCAACTTCCTTTCAAATACAAATAAAAACAAAAAAAGGTATAATCTCTACAGGTTATTTGTTTTATCATAGAAACCAACCAACTTTAGTTCTTCAACCTTTGATAGCAGATCACATTTACAAATGTTTTTACCGCTTGTTGGTAAAAACATTTCCACCCGAGAATGTGCAAAAAATCAGTTGTCCTTCTTTTGCTGCATTTATCATTTATCTGTCACTTTTCTCAGTATTTTCAGATGCAATAAACGTATAAAATCAGGTAATTTACACATTTAATGAGGTGATCTTACTGTGGTAACACAAACATTTCAGAAAAGATCTGTGAGACAATGTCCAAATATTTCTTGGAAGCTTTCAGAAAACTCTCGACCTCACAGCTTTACAAAGAAAAGCAATGCAATGTTAATTGCATATTAACTTTTATTCAGTTTCCCATGTGGTACCATGCAGCTAAAAAGGGCTAGCCCAGCACTTCCTGGGTATTTATCAGATTGATGATGTCATCGCTGACATCACTGGGGCAGACCATTTTGAAGGGGTTTTATTTCTGAGAGATGTTTTCTTTCTAATAATTTCTTTCATATTTGAGATACTGGTAGAATGCAATTTAATTATTTGAAGTTAATTTAGTTGAGTAAATGATCTGAGGTTAATTTAAGGGTTTATGTAGATTTCTTTGCTTTAAGAGAAAAGTTTAAACCCACTACTTGAGTTGTGCTGCACCCAGCTGCGTTCATTTTGTTAATGGGCCATCTATAAAGCCAGGAGACGTGCTCTTGCATGAGGAGAGGTGAGGCCGTGCTGCCTTTAACATGTTTCTTAGTCTGATTTAATCATGAAGAAAGTTGCCTTATTTACATTGAACTTTTGTTGTTTTCTTAAGTTAACACGTGTTGGTTTAATCACTGTAAGACCGAAATTTATATGTCATTAAACGATTTAATTACAATGTACATAAATTATTTAAGTTTGATTGCATTACTATAAAATGCTAAGTTTGTTCTACTAATTTGTAGACATAGTCGAATGTGTGAATAACTTTAAGTTAAATGGTCTTAAAATAGTAAGTTTTAGTCATATCCACGCCTCTTCATGTCCTTTGTGTTGTGAAGGAGCGCCATTTGAAATTTTAGGTTACAGGTAACGGGCATCTTTGCTGCTACTTCGTCCTCTGGACCGTTAAGTCAGATAACGCTGTTTTCTCTTTGAGTGTGTCAATTTGAGGGGCTATTGGTGAGGAGTGAGGTGTGTTTTAACTCTGACAGCAGTGGAAACCTTGTTTTCACAGTTTTCACAAGAGCCCATATTCTGCCCTTTTTGGGGTTCGTATATTTAATCTATGTACCTACTTTTGTACGTTCACAATAGCTAAAGTTATAAAAAAGTGTCTGTTTTCATGTACTGCTCCTCCTTGCTCCCTCTACGCTCTGAGTCCGTCAGCTGCACTTTGTTGAGCCCCCACTGTTAGACCCCACGTGGGCCAAGTCTGCTCTGATTGGTCTGCCGATCCGCTCTGTCGTTATTGGTCTGTTGCTCAGCACGCGTCTCGGAAATTACAACATGAGCTGCAGGGCTTGCCACAACGAGCCAATGGGCTTAGATCAGTGATCTCACACTGACAATGATGCCGCACTGACAAATTTTTATTGAGGGGGGCTAGAACCGAGCGTTACATGCGGCTAATGCTACAGCTAACAGGAGGACGTAGGAGAAGCCGCGTTTCCGCAGACTTTGAATTTTTTCACATAGATGTGCCTAAACATGCACAGGACACTTGGAAAACACACTAAAGAGCATATAAAACCAGAAAAAGTAGAATATGGGACCTTTAACATAGACATTTTCACCTGCTAGCTACCTTTTAGCTAGCGTTACTTTTGTCATTGTAGGAGAGGCTGTTTGGGAGAAATTTAAACTGTTTAAACGTTTGCCAGACATTTTTCACCTCTTATCTAGGCTAACTGTTAGCTGTACCTCGCCACTTTTCGTACCCGGGTGGCTGTTTGTGAGCAGTGAAAACGGGACGTCATTCCCCTGCTAGCTACCTGTTAACTAACTGCCCTGTTTTTGTTACTGTCGTGTGGCCTATTTAATGTTAATCTCATGCAGCTGGCTCATGCTCAGGTCTCCCTGAATTTGCCCAGATTGAAAAGATTGTTGCAGCTAATGCAGAAATTCTGTTTGTCTGCCACAAAATGACAGCATGGTTCTGTAAGTACTTAAGATCTTACCAACTTCACTGTAATGATGTCACCTGTATGTGTGTGGTCAAGCTGTCAGAGTTCAATGATGTCCTCCTGTTATCAGTTGTTGTTGTACAGGGTACAAGGAGAACCTACGGTGACACTGAGAAGATTTGTTATTTGCTAAATACCTGTCCATGCTGTTTCCCCAGATGGCCGTGCAACAGAAATTAACCATGAGGGTTATTGTCTGAGGGAGACATATACGAAAGATGACTTTTACATCAGACAAAGGTGAGTTGAGTTGTCTACATCAGTCTTCCCACAATCGAAGTTTCTCCCCTTTGCCTTGATCGTTCCTTTCTTCAGTTTCTCAGTCTCTGTCCTGAACGCTACTGTTCTCTCCCATTCTCTACTCTCATTATTTGCTCCTCTCTCAGCTCTTGTCTCATACACTCATCTTTTCTCAATATTCTAGATCACCAGACCAGTCTTCGCTGACTGTTTCCCACAATGCAAAGTGCCAGGTCAAAGCTTGAAAAGACGGACAGCAATGGCTATGGTATCAGAGAAAATAAATACACAAATCAGACAATTTAACCAGATATCGCAATCTCTGCTCCTCTGTATACCTATTGAAAATAATTAATTTAACTGATTCTATAGGATTCTGATGAGTCACATACTTTGCATTTCAGAAACTGAAGTGGACGCCACTGGTGTTTACCTGGACGGACAATTTCTGGTGGTCTGTGAAGAAATGGAAACCTTCATTCAGACATCAGGTCTGTTTTTTGAGTCCATACCTTAGTTGACAGCTTGTTGATTTTAAGTTATATTAAGTTGACCTCTTTTATAAGCCTAGTTCTTATAATTTGGTTTGTAAACTAGAGGTACTTATGTGCATATTGACATTGATGACTCTCTTAATTATGAATTGGTAAAGTCTACCATTCTTGCTAAAAATTACATTAATCCTGAGATTTACAGGCAAAGATTCCGCTCCGTGGACGTTAACCCTGATGAGAGCCCTAAAGAGTTGTATGTGATGCTCAAGGAGCTCTTTGGGAAATGGATCCAGCCAAAAGGTAAAAGCATCCAAGAAGTAAGTGAAATAATCACCCTACAACAATATTTGAGAATGTTGTCCCCTGAGCTTCAGGTATCGATCAAAGAGCATGACACAGATTCAGCAACGGAGGCTGCCAAGCTGGCCAATGTCTTTGTGGCTGCACGGAAAAAGGGTCAACCATGGAGCTACAATGCATTGAGGCAGACAAAGGACAGCCACAAGCCAGCCCAACAGTTCCAACAGGGGGAAGCATCCAGTGCGGGTAAGCCTCCCATGTAGGAGGGGCCAGCCACCTAGCAGGCCAGCAAAACCCTCTAGCAACAAGCTAATTTGTTATTTACGTGGACTTGAAGGCCATACTAAACCCATCTCAGCTAAGATGACACAAATGTGCTTAAAAATAACTTTTATATTAAAATGCAAAACATTGACGTTAATGGAACCATTCTTAGGGCCTTGCTTGACTCTGGGAGTGATTAGACACTGGTACACAGGAAGTTTGTACCACCCAACATTGTCAGCAGCAGTGAATGCAGGCCATGCAATCCAATGAGCTCCTTTTCAATGAGGAGTTGGAGACCACACCTGGGAATTCTCGGAAAACCTGCAGTCAGAGAAGGCACAAGAAATTCCAAAAGACAGTGATGACATCACCAACCAGCACTGAGCCAGAGTTACCACTAGGGTTTCAAGTTCCAGGTAATATAAGTGATATGCAGAAAACTAATCCGTCTTTGGTCTCTCTTTTCCAGAAAGCAAAGGAGAAGGCACAGGAAGCTGAGTTGGACATCATAAGTGATGAGAATATCCTGCAAAATGGCATCCTCTATCGTCAACAAGAGTCAGCGTTGCAGCTAGTGGTTCCCCAAGCAGCTAGAAACGCCATACTTGCCTTGGGGCACTCAGTTCCCTGGGCTGGCCACCTGGGCCCACAAAACCACAGTTCGCATTAAAAACCATTTCCACTGGCCTGGCCTGCGCAGACATGTTGCTCAGGTTTGTGAAAGTTGCCCTCAGTGCCAAATAACATCTGCTAAAACACCCCCCAGAGCTCCACTTCAAACACTACCCATTATTGGCACCCCATTTGAGCGCCTTGGGATGGACATTTTTGGTCCCGTAGAGAGAAGCAAAGCAGGGAACTGTTATATGCTGGTTATAACAGACTTTGCTACCAAGTATCCAGAAGTCTTTCCACTAAAATCCATCCGTGCTTTCTGTTTGGTACAGTTCTTTTCAAGGGTGGGCTTCCCTTGTGAAATATTAACTGATCAGGGAACTAACTTTGTCTACTCTGCTGAAACAGGTGTACCAGTTACTGGGTATCAGGAGCCTCAGGACTACACCATATGTTCCTCAAACGGATGAGCTAACAGAGCGCTTTAACCAGACCCTGAAACAGATGTTCAGGAAGTTGGTAAACAACAGTGGTACAGACTGGGATCAATGGCTGCCATACCTCCTTTTTTGCAGGGAAGTACCCCAATCCTCCACTGGTTTCTTTCCTTTTGAACTTTTGTATAGACATGAAGTTTGGGGGTCGTTGGCACTGTTGAGAGAGATCTGGGAGGGGGCAAGGGGAGGGTGGGATCTGTTAACGTTGTATCCTATGTCATCCAGATGAGAGAGCGGCTGGAGAAAATGGGTGAGCTGGCCCAATCGCACGTGGCGGACGCCCAGCAGCAACAAAAGTCCTGGTACGACAAGCCAGCCAGGCAGAGATTCTTCGACCCTGGACAGAAAGTGCTGGTGCTAACAAACTGTTGGCTAAATGGCAAGGACCGTTCAAAATCCTCAAGAAACTTGGGCCAACCAGGTACCAGGTATCGACACCAAGGCACTCACGCTCCAGTAGGGTACTTCACATAAATCTCTTAAAAGAGTGGGTGCAGCGACCTGAAAGAAAAACAGAAGTGATGCTAATAAGTGTGCTGGATGAAGAAGAAGTGGATGAGCAATACTTACCTCTCTAGTGACCTGGTAGACCATGATCTCAGTAACCAATCAGGCGGCCAACGGATTCAGGTGAGATCTATCTGTAATTCAGATGTTTTCCAGGAGAATCCTGGGAGAACAAATATTGTTGAACATGACATTGTTGTTAGAGAAGGTGCTTCTGTGAGAAGATTAAGTTACAGGATCCCTGAGCGCCTGCTGGCCTCACTGAGGAGGGAGGTTAACCTGATGCCTTCCCTGGGGATCATCAAGGCTTCAAAGAGCTAGTGGTGTAACCCAATGGTGCTTGTACCAAAGAAGGATGGAAGCATAAGGTTCTGCATTGATTTCAGGTACCTGAATTTAATTTCTCTCTTTGATTCCTATCCAACACCAATAATGTATGAACTGCTTGAAAGGCATAATACTTGACCACAATAGATCTCTGCAAGGGTTATTGGCAGATTCCTCTCACCGTTCGGTCACAGGAGCTGACAGCCTTCAGGACACCATGGGGCCCTTTCCATTTCACAGTAATACCATTTGAGTTTCACAGCGCTCCAGAAACTTTCCAGAGACTCATGGACCAGGTAATTTGTTATTTCTCTGGTTGTGCTGCAGCATATCTAGATGACATTGTCATTTACAGTAACACGTGGGAGGAACACCTGCAAGCTGTCTTGGGTCGCCTTCATTCTGCCGGGCTGACTGTCATCCTATCGAAGTACCTTGGCCACGTCATCTTCAATGGGGTTGTACACCCTCAGGTCAACAAAACCCAGGCCATAGAGTCCTGTCCCCTGCCACAAACAAGGAAGCAGCTCCGATCTTTTTTGGGCTCTCAGGCTTCTATCACCGCTTCATACCAATTTCTCCAACAGGGCAGCTCTTCTCACAGCCTTGACTAGATCCCGGAGTCCCAATCAGATCTAGTGGACAGAGGAGGCAGTGGCAGCTTTCAGTGATATCCAGCAATCACTAAGTAAGCAACCTCCTCTGTACAGCCCAAACTTTGACAAACATTTTCTTCTGCAAACTGATGCTTCTGACAGGGCTTTGGGAGCTGTGTTACTCCAAGGACTTCAGGATGATCGGCATCCAGTCGCCTACATCAGCCGGAAACTGTTCCCCAGAGAGGTTCGATATTTGACGGTGGAGAAGGAGGCACTGGCTATCAAGTGGGCCCTTGATTCCTTCCGGTACTACCTTCTTGCTCAAGAGTTCACCTTGGAGACGGATCACAAGGCCCATTTGGTTTGTAAACTTGGTTTTCTATTTTTGGGTAAAATAAAAACCTACCTTTTCTTTAAACTTACTCCTGTGTCTTGTGCCTTACTGCTTGGTCCCTAACAGTCCCCCACAAGAGAATCCTTCTCACCAGGGTAAGGCCAATATGTGTTATGTTTTTGTCAACAGGGATATACAATGTGTTTCTACTCATGTAAAGGATAGGATTTTCCACATTTCAAACTTTGCCTTATTGTTGACCAAATGAAACATTAATTTTTCTTTTTGTCATCACAGCCATAGAAAAAATGGATGTAGTATCTTTGAAAGAGGTTAGTCGAGACCCTCTTCTGTTAGGGTTATTTTTTTATTTTCAGATAAGCAGAACTTTAATCCCACCTCTCTACACAGCTCCAGTCTCAAATCAAGATAGACTTCTGCTCCACCAGTGATTACCACATCAAGGGCTGCAGTACAGTGGTGATGTTCAGTCTGGGCCATGAAAACAGTTGGTGAGTTATTGTTTCATTACGGCGCTTGAAAAAATAATTTTCACTGGTGTATCCATGAATTAAACTGTATTGGAAGATAGCCTTCCTGCCTTGTCCATCTTATACGTTTATCACTGATGTTTTTCCGACTGCATTTTAAACTGGTTTTGGCTGTAATTATATTTACTGTCAGATATTCCCTCTGGACACCTTTGTGGACAAAAGGTACACACGATCTGTAATATTTGCTTTTGTATTTTGCTGTTTTTTCTGCTTTTGTTTTCTGGCCTTTTTCCTGCTTTTGACAGAGGGAAAGAGGGATCTCGCGCAAGAGTTCTCCCTGGCCCCCAGTCTCAGGGGTGTGTGAGAGACAGGGCGGCTGCGGGGGAAATCTCGCGTGAGAAAAGGCTCTCTGGTCAGATAAATAATAAAAAATGAATAAGTCACTTGAGGTTATAGCAATGATTATAATATTCTTCCACAACATCATCATTATTATTACCACCATCTTCATCACTACCAGCAACAACAAATGAGTATGCAGTATTGCAGTATTATTATAATGCCATTGTAGACAGCAGGGTGTGCCACAAACCCTCCCATAGAAAAACCTTAGTTCAGAGCCTCTCAGAGAGCTGGGGCTCTAATTTATTATGCACGCATATGAAGTAGTAGAGGACCCGCGCTTCACATATTCTTTTTTTTTTAAAAGTGCTCAAGCCTTGTGATAATGTTCCATCCCATGTTGCAGATGAGCACAAATAACAATTGCGCCTTCTGTTGCACTAACAATAGATGTATGGACCACCTGTAACTGTGAGCAAGGTGGGTTCGACAGAGCTCGCCATTTTTAAGTTAATACGAGTCACTTTTCAAAGTTGGAAACCTTTCATGTAGTTGAGGTGACTCATGGAAAATTGTGACTAAAAACAGATGTTATTTTAATAATTGCTGTTAAATGCAAAGTGCTTAAATTGAGATGAAGCCTGTGTTGATGCAGACGTGCATGTTTATCTTTATAGGGGTGGTGTGACCTGTCTGTAGGTCAGGTTTTGGTAAAAGGCGGATTTTGGGCTCATCCAGAAGACCATCCACCGACAAGAGCATCCACCATAGAACTGTGAGCAGCTAACTGGATAGTGAGCCCAACCTTTGAGACCTCAAGTGGGATTAAGAAGACTGTTTCTTCTAAGGAAGAACTTCCTTTGCTACTTCATAGAGCAGAAGCACAGATTAAACAGAAACACACACCTGGATTGAGCCCCAACGAAAAAGACTGGGCTTAGACACTTCAAATGTTTGTTTTATTTCATGTGCACACTTTATTAAGTTGTTAATTGCATTAGTAAATTGTTTATTGTAATCTTGACCTGCAATATTTGTCTTCCTTACATACAAAGTTTGAAAATGTATTCCTGTGTGCATCTCTTGACTGGTATTCAGACCTTGGGCTCCAGGTGTCCTAGTCTTCTGATGTTTGTCCACCTTCAACACTTTATGTACAGTAATATGGGTTAAAAACAACTATGCTTTTTCCCTGAATTTGATCAGATATGTTGGTAGCTATGACACACCAAATGTTATCATAATGTTGTTAACACTTAACGTTAAAGATAATACTTGTATTTGTAGTAGCATTTTTTTTTCACAAACTGTTTGAGTGGAAGTTCAACAGACCTCCTTTTTGTTTCTGCGTGTACTTGAAAGTTGGACCCTGTTCCCACTGAGCTGTTAATAAGTGCATAATAAAGTATTTATTAATCTTTGTAAGTAGTGTTCCCACTTTAGATCCAGTACCTGCAGAGGAGCTTTATTAACTCTTAATAAGTGCATAATAAAGTATTTATTAACCTTTATAAGGCATTAATATGAACCTAATAAAGTCTTACTAATGTCAATAAACATCTTATGAATGTTGATAAGTGGTCTATAAACAAGTTTCTTTGTGTTAATTAATATCTTACAAGCCAATTATAAATTAATTTATAGTTTAATTAACACTGATGAAGTCTTATTAATGTTAATAAACATCTTATTAATGTTTATGACAGTATATAAAGTGTCAGTACATTTCTAATAAGAGCCTATAAGTGTCTTATAATAAATGTGTTAATTATGCCTATATTAACACTTATATAGTCTTATGTGTGTTAATAAGAATCTAATAAGGTCTTATAAGTGACTTATTACCTGTTATTAATGCTTATTACAAGCACCTTAATATAAAATGTTACCGATTCATATTAGACCATAGAGTGAAGTAAAAAACAAAGTGTCTTTCATCCAAATGATTCCACATTTGTGATTTCTTATCATTTAATTAAAAACTTCAGATAATATGCATCCCCAGGGAGATATAAAATCCTACCGGCTCTGAACTGACTTGCAAATATATCTAAATGCTTTTTGGATCACAATGGGATATGCAGCTGCGTGTGTTGCAACAGCTTGAGCCATTAGTTCAGCAATGAATGACAGCGTTTGCCACACATGTTCGAGTGGGTTCCCCTCCCACAGCTGAGAGTATAAGCAATGTGGAAGCTCTCTGATCACACTGTTCTGTGTGTGTAAACGTAGGCGTGAGTCAGTGATTGTTGGAGGCTGACTGCCATGACGGATTGCTGACTGAACCGTGATGTTTCCCGTGTGTGCTACAGTGAAAGCTGGTACAGATAACAACAGAGTAATTATCACCGCCCCCAGAGTGTTTTTGAATTTGAATACTATCAAAGTTAGACAAGAATGGGACCACGCGAGATTTGGACATGACCTCTATTCAGATATGACTCTAAATACATGTATAATTTATTTTAACACAAAAAGAAAAATCCATTAAAAATGTTTTATTATTGGATATAATTTACAAGACATTTAGCTTTTGCCCCTGATGTTTGTGCTTGCATGTATTATTAACAAAAGGTCAGCTTGATATACATGCACATTCCCATGTATGAAGAATGATTAAATTCAAAGGTGTGAAGTTATCCTGGCTTAGAATAATCTTAGTTAATGCTGCTGACATCTCTTGTTCTACCTGGATTCTGTGCAGTACAGTTAACGTACATAGTCATAAGGATGGCTTTGTTCATAGAGTGTATAAAACATAGACGTGGTCCCAGTGATGTCACCCATTGGATTCTGAAGAGGCAAAAGGAGTCCAATGATGTCGGCCACCATATTGGAAATGCTGCCCCGCTGGACTTTCTATAAATCTAGAAAAAAGAAAGAGGAAGAGTGAGTGTGTGACTTGGGGCTCCTTTTCATTACATTATTAACTACAACGTGCCCAACTGTCATTCAACTAAGCCATGCCCCATCATTATGCAGATCAAGTTTTTGGAGGTGAGGCTAATGACTGAAACATTTTACACATTTGGACTGTTGTGTTACAGATTCAATTCAGAGTGGCTCAGTTGATGTCAAAGATCCCAGAAGGCATGAATTTATGACAGGGGAACCCGCATGCAGAAAACAAGGATCCTGGAGGAGAGATAGTTAAAGTCTTTATATGTGATTCTTCACACTTAAATATAATAGAAATCAAGTATATCCTCTGAAAATAACTCTGTGAGTCATGACTGTCTACAATGGGTGTAACACCTGAGTCCCACTGTCTGTGATGTTTTCAGAGTTTTCAGAGTCCTATCTTCAGTTTGTTTACATCGCCCGGACGGCCGGCTGACTCCTCCCCTCGTGTATAAAAGTTGTTTAATTGAGGGACTAGAGAAAAGAAGAATAACATACTGTACTCACTGCTTAACTGTGTTTCTCGATCACGCTCATTTCAGGTAAATTTACATGCAGTGTGAAGATACAAGCATAATAAATATCGCTAGCATAGCATGCTTGTTTTGGTTTCATGCTGGTGCTCAAGGGCAACATCTGCTGGATCAAAAAATCGCATATGAAGCCTTTAAATGGAAGTCTTCCATCACTGAACTTGTTTTTTTACACGTATGATTTTTATGTTTTAGACTTGTCTTCAGTGAATAATTCTTGTACATATATATAATTGGTAACAGCAACCTTTTTCATTTGTTTGTGTTTTCAAATGATACTAAGTTAGATCATTTTCCAAATTAACTTTTTTGTTCCCAACCAAGCTGAACATTTCCAAACTTCTAATGGCCAAATTGAACCAGACTGATTCATTTTTCATGTGAAACTAGATTTTCTCTCTTTGAGGATTTAGTAGCAGAGGATGGCCTAAACCAACCTATGACACTGAATGTTAATCATTTTTTTTCATTTCTGTTTGAGTGAAACTAATAATCCAGGTTTGGTTCCACAGAAGTTTCTTTTACATGCAGAGGTGCACCAATCAACTCTGATCCATTCACCCAGCATCCCTGGCAGACTGGACCCTCCTATTGGTGTGCAGCTGCTGGACCCTTTCATTATTTACACTTGAAATGATAATGACATCATGTGTGCACAGCTGCACTATTTGCATCCATGCGACTTGCAAGCTGCTGAATTTGTGTGACAGAACGGATCCTCACGCAGTATCTACATGCAAACTATATTTGGGTGAGAATGTTTTTCTCCTGGTGTGGTTTAATGACGGGGAGAAGTTAGAGATAAAATAGATGCAAAGCCTTGAATGTTGCAGTTTTTTTGGAAGGTTTTTGCAAAGTCAGAGCCAAGGGAAGTTCATGGTCAGGGTTTTTGCCTCTTGCGTTTGTACCTCCTTCTGGGTTAAAACAGTGTGACAGATTTTGTTGGGCTTGCAGGCTCAGTGCCATGACGGGCTGCGGTTCCTGGGTAGGGCATCTCTCTTTGAGGCTGACTCCTTTGATTCTCCACTGAGCAAAGTTTAAAAGGTTGGAGGGCGATGAATGTCTCTGATTTTGTTTTTTATGTCGTGCAGATGTTATAAAGAAGATAGGTAGATTGGCAAAGTGGGCTGAGAATAACCCAAGTATAAGATTTTATTTCATCTGAACAGATTTAACACAAACAACTCTACCAAGCAAGCACGGACACTTACAGTCATGGCAGTGATAGAACTGCTGATAGAAGAGCCTATTATTAGAGAGTACAAAACTGGTGACCAAAGCAAGCCTAGAAGTTACAATGACACTGAATTCTAATCGTTGCTCATCCGTTCTTGGATGGCGATCACTTCACACAGCACTGAGTCAGAAATGACGGAAACATTGACATGCATCTCTATGAGATGGAGATGGTGGCATTTTGTTGGTGCTAACTTTGGATGGGTGTGTGTCGACCCAAAACTACACTGGTAACTGGAGCTGCAACTTTTGCAGATGTTCTGATAACTAGTAAATCCCCCTATAATAGTGATTAAGAAACCATAATATTGATTTTAAAAAAAATAATACTGTTGAAAGCTTCCAGTAACATTACACTCTGCTAGCATCATTCGTTTACCTGAAATAAGTTGATTTTTTGGGGGGGGGGCTTTTGGTTACACATTGGAGAGCTGCATTAACCGGCATACACAATACCACAATACATCTAAACATTAGTGGATTAACTGCGTTGAAAAGCGTTGCTGCAACTTTTTGATAATCCATCAATATTTTTCTGTCATTTTTCACTCAAAAAATGTCAAACATTTGCTGTTTTTTTAAAGATTCTTAGATCATATTTTCTTTGCAATCTGAATGTAAATGAAAGGTTTGGGGTTTGGGACTATTGGCTGGACAAATGAAGCAACTTCGAGACATCAGTTTTGAAATTCTGACGTGCAATTTTCACAATTATTTGACTTTTCATAGCTATACTTGAATAATTGATGAGAAAATAACAGTTGCAGCCCTACCTCTCAATTTGAACATCAAATTGAATGATCATGACTTGAAAAAACTGTCTGACTGATTTGGAATCTATAGGGGCACTGTGTGTTAAATCACAGATTGTATAATAGCCCACTGGCATTCAGCTATTCTTAGAATAATGGAGCAACATATTGAAGCCACTCGCTCTGAGAAACGTTACCATTCAACACAGCAAATGCAACACCTGCCCCCTCTATATTATGAAATGTATATCAACACAACATGTTAACAGTTATTCCCGGCAGAAGACGTATTCAGTGTAGCTTGTCCATATTTTGTCCTCGTTTGGATCATTGCTGGTGTAAGCGCAGGTGCCTGTGGAGCTGCAGGCCACCATGTGAAATCCCGCCTCTGTCAGCTTGTCAAACGCCTGCTCTAGAAAATTATACTTGAGATAATATCGGGATGTGTATCTCTCTGGAGGCCTGTCCGGGTCTCTGCTCTCATTCAGCGTGTCTCCAAACACTTCTTTGGCCAGAGCCGTCTTCCCGCACACCGTGATGCGCGCCACTCTCCTGAACTTGGCGTCGGTTTGGATGTCCCTGCCGATGGTGTACGAGCCGCGGTATCCTATCGTGATGTAACCCGACTTTCTGGAGTCCAAAGACGGGGAGCGCATGGTCCCGCTGGAGCTGACCGTCATGGTGCGTAAAGTCTCCATGGCGCCGGAGGAGCCGCACTGCTGCGCGCCGTCCTCCGTGTCGCTCTGGCTGATTTCCTCGCTCATTGAATTGTCCTTAATCATGCGTGGGCTTAGCCGCTTGGCGAGGTCCCGCAGCTGGAAAAAGTCAGCCTCCCTCTGCAGGCGACTTTTCTCAGGGAAATAGTCCGGGAGCACCAGGTTCAGGTCCCGGAGGTAATCTAGGATGTAGCGGAACAAGAAGCCGTCTCTGTCCAAGAAGAAGCGCCCTTTGCTGTCTCTCGCCAACTCCTTTGGGGACTTCTTACTAAACATGTTCCACAGCAGAGAGTCCTGGACCGCGATGAGAGTTTTGTGCCTGGTGACATAAACCTGTCCGCCAACATTCAGCTCAATGATCTCTGAGAATGGAGAGCCCGAGTCTCCGCAGTTGGACCCTCCGAGCTCTGTGTCAGCCAGTGCCATCTTCTCTGAGCCGCTGCACTGATGTGGGATCAGTGGAAACACTGACTGAGCGACTCGGTGGCAGCGGGCTTGTTTATGAAGCCTTTGGCTCAACCACGTGCTTGAGAGGGGGGTTTGACTGCTAAATTAACATTTAACTATAACATGACTGTGTCCCCCTGTGTGCGTGCATGTGCAGTTCTTTCTCTCACTCACTCTCTGTCTCTCTCATCTTTTTTTTTAAGTGAGTGTTTGCGTAGGCATGTGTGTGAGAAAGAGAGAGAGAGAGAGAGAGAGAGAGAGAGAGAAGCAAGCACATTCGATAATGTGTCATTTGTTTTTCCCCTTCTGCGTTTGGCACACATATAATTGTAGCCTTCTATCCGATGTTTATTTAATTCATGAAATAAATGATGTTGAGATTTTTCCAGACTTCCCACAGGAACTCTCAGGAACCAGGAACCACACAGTTGGATGGAGTTAGAAAAGCCTTGAAATCAAGAAATTGATGGGAAAATATGGAAAAGAGTGACACCCATTGCAACTGGGATGGAAATGCAGCCTTCTAGCAGTCACACACACACACACACACACACACACACACTCTCTCTCTCTATATATATATATATATATGCATGGACACAGAACACACACACACAGAACACACACACACACAGAACTTTAACCCTCAAACGGCCCTTTGAAGAAGTGAGGCCGTCAAAAACAGTGCCTCTCTAGGTTTGAAACTCAAATTGGGACAGAGTCAGATGTACAAGTGCAGAAACACTCAAACTTAATTTTATCACAGAGGAAGGAAGACACTGCATGACGTTCACTGCCTGAAGACTTACTAAAGATAAACCATAACCGCTAAGTGTCTAATCTCTATAACCAGATATCTACAGAGGAAAACAAGAGAAGATGACTGCAAATAAGTTACAAGACTGCTTTATGTGTTACCCAAAACCTAATTCATTACTTTATATTATTCACCAAAATCCTAATCTTAACCCCTAAATGTAATGCTAAACCATATATGGACCACTTTTAGTCCACAAATAAAACTTAAAAGAGACAAAACATACATTTTTACTTTCATTTGAAATACTGAGATGAGTTAAGGTATAACTCCTGGCAGATATGGAAAGTTTGAGGCCAATAACAATACAAGTTACTGATATGATGTCTAATGAAATAAAATAAAATTGTTGCTGGTTTAAAAAAAGTTGTTTTCTAATTGGATTATGAAGATCAAGATACAAAGAAGGCTAATTTCTTAAAGTTATAATTTAAGTTTGACATTATTAAACACTGTCAGCATGTGATACTCTGCTGAATGTTCTGCAGACAGAGCTGACAGTAGTGAAATGACAAAGTCAAACAGAGCATCAGACAAATCATCAGATGCAATGTTTCCAGCTTGATATATATTATGGGGGGAAAAAATGCTTCACATCATTACTAATTTGAAAAACATGTGCCAATACTTGTGAGAGGCTTATATCGGCCTGCCAAAATATCTGTCTGATTTGACTTTTTAAATTAGAAAAATGCTTCAATCTTATGTTCCTGTACTTTAATAATGAGCTATACCACGGTATACAAAGTACATTCATTTCCACTGATCAAGTGTAACATTAAAATGTTCTCACATGTAAGTGACAAACCTCCAAAAGATAACGATACTATATGATACACTTTATTGTCCCCTTGGGGAAATTAATCGTGGAGTCAATAATTTAAAAAAACATTAGAATGATACCATTCCTGTTGTTTAAATAAGCCAATGATCCATTAAACGCTGAAGCTTTATAGTAACAGGGTTGCTCCTCTTGTGTTCATATACAAGCTATAATAGGACCAGATTTGTCTTTGCCAAAAACAACTGCTAAAGAAATATGATCTTAAACTTTTTGTAACCTCACAGCTGAGGTCAAGATGGGTTTGTAAATATTATCATTACCCCACCAACAATCTAGAGGAACCTACGAGAGCTCAGGAGCTGCAGTCATGTGATGGGAATGCACAAAGAGAGAGAGGGAGAGATAGGAGCTTCCTTTTGTCATGTGACTGTCAGTGAGTGATTGAGTTGTGTCTCTAATCTTTCAAAACCCCACACTGAAGAGAGCCAAAATTTCCAAAATTTCCAAGGTTACTCAAAGACAACCTGGAGGTGACAGGAAACCAGTTTATTATATTCAAAATATCTGAACCACATTTGTCATCAGATCCTTATTATTTAAATTTTTTGTGATTTACAAAAGAAACTTCATCAATTACTTTCATGACCCAAAGACAGGTAAAATAGGATTTTTTTTATTTTTTTTTTACGTTTTTCTTCTGTTTTATAACTCAAAAAACGAAAGCAAAAGTAGATTTGCCTGTGTCAGCAAACTCGGGAACAATGAATGAAGGGTGAGGTCCAGTCATAGTGAAAGTGCTTACTTCTCATTACGAGGTTTTTTTTGGCAACTTTGGAAATTTCGTGTAACAGTCTGACTTTGGTGTTACCTATAAAAATGCATCTGCACAGGGATGTCTTGTCACTTGGAGATGTTGCTGAGCTTTAACAATGCTGCGCAAGGTATTGTTTTTTTTTTCATACTTGACATAGCTTTTTCCTAAAATGCTCCTTTGCCGCATAATGTCTCAGTCTTTTTACATAATCAACGAGTGACCTCTTCTGATGTTGTTTCTGATGAGCTGTGTTTCACCTCTGCAGGGAATCACTGAGAGCTTTGGAGCTGCTGTCCATTCACTCGGCGCCTCTCATCTGACAGATGTGGTGATTCACCGGAGCAAAAGGATGATGCTGGACACTTTGGGTGTCGGGTTGCTAGGAACCAGGACGGCTGTGTTCAACAAGGCTCTCAAGTACAGCCAGGTGCGTTTCACCTGTTTCACCGGGTTTCTGATATCTAAGAAAATACTTCTGATCAAAACAAAATACAAACAAAAGTCAGCAATTAATCAGGAAGATTCAATTAGGATGTTCTTATAAACTTTATACCAACAAAGACAACTATCAGCCAAATTGTTTTTTTTTTAATATAGGCTACTATACATGAAGTTGAATTAAGTTTGTTTGAATGGCAGGTTTGTTACTAACAATATTGCCAAAGTGAAAAAAGTGTTTTCTGTGTTTATTTGTGACGTATCAGTACCTGCATAATAAAGGCTCAATAACCTTTTTTACCCCCTATGTTAGACTGAGTATGTATCAGTCATTCTGAGAGCAAGCAAGTAATCAGAAGAATAATGAATAGGTATAGACTTTTTATAATAATGATGAATTCATTAATGAGGGTAACTTTAAAGCAGGATATAGCAGCATATCATAATCCTTCACAAATGAAAACCATACATATATATGTATGAGGAAGCACACACAGAGTATAGTGTTTCTGAAGTTCCACTGGATGTCTGACTGTGATGAAATGAGATGTTATGTTCCCTGCATTCTGGCATTTCCCAAATATGTAACGTGATGTAATGTGAATTTCACAAGGAACCTGGGATTTTTCTGTGTCTCTCTTGTGTTTTTCTAATACAGGATGTTTTCTTAAGAGGAAGTTCTGATGCTATCACATGTCTGTTACATCAGGCTCACTCCTATAGGATTTACTTACCATTTTTATGTCTCTGTTTGTCATCTTCCTACAAATCTGTTTGAGATTGTTTGTGTTGAAACTAAAATACCAAACCAAGGATTTCCATATTTCTTGCTTATAAAATGTTTAATTAGTATGAAGCCATACAGTGTGCTGCTTATTTTCTCTTTAACATGCTTAAATGACTTCTGGTCTTCTTCTTGACAATCAGCTGATATAATCTTTTTTTTATCTGTTATTTTTGCATTGACCTTTAAGGTTGACAACTGGGAATCCTACCCCCTTATCTCTGAAGTTCATCTTTTAATATTTACATTTATATTTATGATTGGCAGTCTTTCACATCTGACGAGAGGAGCAGTGTTTGGGGTGCATCGGAGATCTCTCTTCCTCCTCATTATGCTGCATTTGTTAATGGCATCGCGGTAAGCTCAGTCAAGTAAATGCATCATAATAAGTCGAACACATTAATCTGATATGGCCTCTACTTTTTTCCACCTCTGATTATCTTTTGTCTGACTCACTCCACCAGGTTCACTCCATGGATTTTGATGACACTTGGCACCCTGCTACTCATCCCTCAGGAGCTGTGTTACCAGCCCTGCTCGCCCTGGCAGAGACGCTGCAGAGCCAACCCTCTGGTCTGGACCTGCTGCTGGCCTTTAATGTGGGCATCGAGGTCCAGGGCAGACTTATGAGGTTCTCTACAGAGGCCTACAACATCCCTGAAAGGTGAGTAATTGATGCTACAAGTCCTTAACCAACAAAATGTGCTGACCTTCTATCCAGTGCTTAGCTTCTGTTCACTGGATTCAGGGACTAATCAGCCAAAGTGTCAAAGAGTACAACACTGACCTCTAGTGGCCATGCAGACGATTAGTTTAATGTGAGGCCTTTAAGGCAAATTGATATCAGTTAGTGCTTCTCAGTGTTGAAATATTACATTAAAAACATATTTCCAGTAACAGTGTCCCTATTTACAAAACCTCACTGTCAACAGCTTTCATAAACTATTTTTTCAGTAGAAAGTTTTTCCAACTGTAAAAATATTCAAGAAGAAAACTGTAGAAAACATAATACAGTTTTAACTGTCTTGTAGTGAAGTGTCAGACCAAAGGCTCATAATTGCTTATTTAAATCATTTACACGCTTAATTACTTTCTTAACGAATCGAACGGTCAATAAAAAGTCAGAAAATAAGAAAAAGAAAAGTCATGTTATAATAGCTCAAGAGTACAAACCACTTCCACACACTAACTACTACCTTGCACTCATTTATAGTGATTAGCTTGTCCCTTGAGCTTTCACTGAACTCTGTGAATCTGCATTTTCTTTTGATGCCACAAACTCATGGAATCATTCCATCAAACTCTAAAGATTGGAGTTCTTCCCTCTCTTGTAGAGTTCAGGAATTTGATTTGTAGCCACTTTGATTTGAGTGTTTTAATTGATTTCTCTTGTATTTCTATTTGATTATGTGTGTTGTGTTTCTCGCTTGTTTTTAAATGTAACCTAGACAGCATTGAAAATGAGGGAAACCTCAATGTCCTTTTGAGAATAAGGAAAGGTTTTGATGAATGTACATATTATAAATATCACCTTATTAAGGTTCAGTACCTGAGCGCTGCAAATGTATGAAAGTGTACCAGCTGTACAGTCTTCAGTGTCTTCTTGCAACTTTGGTTTTATTGCTCCCACTCTTCTATTGATCTCCATGAAACAGATGTGCATATTTTTTGTACCTATGCTAAAGGTGACATTTTTATATTGTTTGGTTGTGCTTTGAGCAGTCTCAAATTCAACCATTTCATTTTACAATATCATAAGAAACAAAAAATAATGTTCGAGTTTGAGTTAAACCCTCAAATCCAAATACTGGAACTAATATAACCAATTCATTTTCTTGGAATCAACTTGTTAATTTTCATTGTAATAGAAACTTAATCAGTTATTTTACTCGAGTGTATCCTAATCTTTTATTTAATCTTTCTTCACTCAGATTCCATCCTCCCAGTGTCGTCGGTGTGATGGGCAGTGCTGCAGCCTCAGCTAAGCTCCTGGCTCTGTCCCCCGCTCAGTGTGCTCATGCTCTGGCCATCGCAGCCTCCTCTGCTGGGGCTCCTTTGGCCAACGCCGCCACACAAACCAAACCCCTTCACATAGGAAACGCTGCTCGGAGAGGCCTGGAGGCCGCTCAGCTGGCCCAGCTGGGACTGGAGGGGAACCCTGCCATCCTGGATAAGAACTGCGGATTTGGGGTGTATTACAAGGACTACAGTCCGTCAGTGATGCCACATTCTGCTTCTGGGGACTTTAAATGGATGCTTGAAAATCAGGATGTTGCCTTCAAGCGCATCCCGGCTCATCTGGGGATGCACTGGGTTGTGGATGCCGCATTGGCAGCACGTGCAAAACTTGAAAACACAGACGGAAACTTCGACCTCAGAAAAATCAGGCGAGTCACACTTCGAGTGCCTCCATCCAAATACGTCGACTGCCCCTCACCCACATCAGAGCACCAAGCCAGGCACTCGTTTCAGTTCAACTGCGGCTCCGCCCTGCTGGATAACAAAGTGACAGTGTCTTCTTTCGGCGAAGATCAGATCAACAGGCCTGCCCTGAAAGAGCTCCTCTCCAAAGTGGAGGTGGAGACCCCTGAAGACAACAAGCCCAGCTTTGACAATATGTACTGTGAGGTTACGATTGAAACAGATCAGGGCCAGAGATATGGGGCCAGGTGTGATACCTTTTACGGCCACTGGAGGAAGCCTCTGAGTCCGAGGGACCTGGTGGAGAAGTTTAGTGTGAATGCTTCCTCGGTGTTGTGCAAAGAGGGAGTGGAGGGAGTGATCGATGTGATCGGAAACATCGAGCGAGTGAGAGAAAGTTCAATCCTGAGTTCATATCTGAGGATGACAAGCAGTCAACACAAGCAATTATACAGGACAAGGAACTTTTAAATGTACTGTATCTGAAGCAATGTGATGTACATTACATTAGTACATACATTTTGGCATGCAAAAGAAATACAATGTAAATATTTGGTACTCATCTCTTTTTTTCCACTAAGTAAGAATTCAAAATAAAGGGAACTTTTAAAATAAATGTTTTTTTTATTGATTTTTTTGTACAAGCTGCTTCTCATATTCTGAATGTCATTCTTCAGTTTGACATTTTGATGCTCTTTGTTAGTTTACAATCCAGTCAGTAAAACAGAGTTTTGCAAAGTAAAGTAACACAGACCATGTAGCCCACATTACTACTAACATGTATTTTTTGTTTTAGTGCTTTAAATCAGGAAGTCAATGTATCAGACAAAAAAATATCTAAAATAAAAAGCCTCTGATATTTTTCCCAAAAGCGAGTATTGCTACATTCAAGCTAGTTTCAGCACGTCCTTAACCATCGCTCCGATTCCGTCAAAGATCTCGTGTATGGGAGCGTTGCACATGAAGGCGGAGGTGGTGACCAGTTTGTTCTTCTGGTCCACGTGGCTCTCGCCGACACTCTTACTAACATGTTTGCAGCCCAGCTGGTTGATGGCCTCTGCTGTGCCAGTGGTGTCAGGGTACCTGAGAGAAAAGAAAGAAGCGTCGCACAATGTTAAACTGCTGCAGAAGGATTCAAAAGTGAATCTGTCGTACAGTTCTTATAGTTAATATATACTGTATGTAGGGACGTGAAATGTGGCATGCTCATAGGGTTACTTGTGCTCCTGAAAATTCTGAATTAAAAAAAAAAAAAATGAAAAGGTGACATCATTTTAAGGCAAACTACAAAGTAATTATGTAAGACGGAGTATTAGGGCCATTTTCAAGAAAAAATGTATGAGATGAAACTAAATTTACGAGAATAAAGTCATACATTTACGAGATTAATATAATACATTTGTGAGATTAAATGTGTAAATCACTTTAAATTAGATTGTGCACATAATTGTGACAGGAGAACCCTTAAAGCCTTTTCCTTTGCCACAAAAGACACCACTTCCTCCAAGTCAGTGTGGTTCTTTCTTCATTTCTTTTCCGTTCTTCAGTTTCCTGCAGTATCTTTTCAGGGTCCTGATTTTTTATGATGATGATGATGATGATGATGATGATGATGTGCCAAAAGCATGTGTAGCCTAGTTTCATTTCTGCATAAGTAAAGCCCCAACAGAACTAATTTGTTTGGATATTTATGTCAAACTGTTTATTTTAGAGACTACACAAGGAAGTAGCCTATTTCCTTATTTGTGAAACCTTTACTAAAGTATAACTTCTCCATATTTGTAATTTTCGAACAGACGGCTGCTCTTCTGATATAGACTAAAATAACAACGTTAATCTCCTAAATGTATGAATTTATTCTTGTAAATCTACAAGTTTAATCTCGAAATTTTAGATTTTTTTTTTCTTTGACGTGGCCCTAATACTCCGTCATAATTATGAATACACTTAATGCACAATAAAATAAACAAAGCAAGCTGATATTGAATGTCAGTAATTAACCCATATTACAAAGAAAAGCTGAGTCCTTTGAAAACAAATTGTAAGTTTGGTATGGTGTAAAAACAGTGACATGCAGTATCGCAGCACAAAGCCTGTTGGGAAACATAAATGAGTAAAATCTGTGACGTTCCCCTAAAGTCAGATCAGTTGTGCTCGGCTGTGTTGGACTCACTTGTCATCCTTCTCGATACCGACGGTGACCTCACAGCCGGGAAACACCTTGGCGGCCAGAACAGGGGAGATGCAGCAGAGGCCGATGGGTTTACCCTCGCTGTGGAACGCCTGCAGTGTGGCCTTAACCTCGTCATTTACAGAGCAGTCCTTCCCCTGCACAGCCCATGTGCACAGATTCTTCGCTGCACCAAAACCACCTACAACACACAAGGAGGAATGAGATTCATTTATACTATAATCAAAAGGAAAAATTAGTATTTTTAGTCTTCAGTAGAACTGCAATAATTATATTAAGAGCAGCCACAAATTGTGTTCCAAAGGGTTCTTCATTAGGATGGATCCAATATTACATCACAAAGAAAAGCCGGCCTTTGTTATTCAAAATAATTTAACTACAAGTGGAACAAATGATATGTTGTTGTAACCAAACCTGGGAATATAATAGCATCATGTTCTTTGACACTGAGCTTAGACAGGTCTTGGATGTTTCCACGGGCCAATCTGGCGCTCTCCACCAACACGTTTCTCTTCTCCTCAGACGGTTCCCCTTTCAGGTGATTTACAACATGCATCTGATCGATGTTGGGAGCAAACATGTTTACCTGCAGCAGAGAAAGAGCACAGACTCGTTTTTACAGAATTAAAAAAGGGACAGCTACAAATAATAAGTGTTTCTTAACTGATGTGTTTTCTAGTGTCTATTTTGAAACTTGAGCATCTCAGTTCCACAGTTTGTGCACAGATCGGGTCTATCTGATTAAACTCTAGGGCCAGCAGCCCTGTCTAATAGAAAAACAGACATTTGCATGCCTGTAAATGATTAAAAATCCTATGAGGAGTTTTGAGATGGTAATGTAACAGACTGACATTAACAAGAAGAGCACAGAGAAAAGATTGATTATTTCTATAAAGGTATATTATAAACCTGTAAACACTATAGGTGTCAGATGAGAAAATTAAAGAGGGATGAGTTTTATGTCATAAAACACCTTTACAGGACAAGAACAGCAAATATGTGAATCATCCCGTTTTGTCCACAGGGGGCGCCAAAACTGACACAAAACGAAAGTTCCTCAAGGAATCTTTAAAAAGAGAAATTCTCTGGTTGATTATTTACAATGTCTCACAATATTGTAGAATTATAAAACCGTTTCACAGCTCCTGGTTGATGTTACCTTTGGATTTTTTTCTACTTAGTTATAAACACCCCAAGAATATGGAAAATTAAGGGCGCAGTTTAATGAAAACACCACAATAACCTTTTGATAGATCCCTACAATAAGAATTTTAATCATTAGGAGGATTCAGAAGAAAATGAGTCATGACTTTCTGCATGTTGGTTCTGTAATATTTACAGTCTATGGTTGGTTCCCCCTTTTTTTTTTAGCCCTGGACCTCCGAAGACCAGTGATCGCCACTGGCCTGCAGCATGTGTCTAAGATTGCAAATACACAACGAAAACAAGTGTAACAATAAGCAGTAGCTTTATTATTAAGGCCAAGTTAGGAGCTCATATATATAATAATATAATAATAAAGTTTATTTATAAAGCACTTATCAAAACCAACGTCACAAAGTGCTTTACAGAAAAAATAAAAAATCCCAACAGTCAAATACACAACAATAAAATCCTATTAAAAGCATGAAAAATAAAACAACAGTGCAGCAATCATTCAATTAACAGAGAAAAATGGAAACAACATATAATGAGTTTACAGAGTGTAACAGTCACAAACATCACACAGTATGAGATCACAGCTTAACTAACTCACACTTGCTCCTCCTCTGCTCAGGTGCACCAGAACAGCTGAGGCCTCGTGGATCTCGCTGCCATCATAAACTCCGCAGCCCGCCAAAACCACAGCCACGCGTTTAGCCATCTGTGTCGTGTAGTAACTTTGATTAACCGACTGAACTGTCTTCAATGTCAGCAAGTTGCGACCACAGTGGTGCAGCAGAGTGAGCATGGCGGACTGTCAGATGAGACACGTCTTCTTCTCTGCTCCAAAGTGCGGATTGAATTCAGGTTGCTCGGTGCTTTAGTGACCTCCAGTGTATAAACCTGAGCAGTGATGCTTCCCTCTTTAGGAACAGCTGTCATTCCTGAAAATACAAAAACCACTGTGAAGGCTGGTGTCGCAAATTTATGGAAGCCCATTTCCGCCAGTTAAAAAAAATAAAAATTTAAAATTTAGCTTTGTTGAGATTTTTTTTGACCATAAAAATTAGATAATAAAGTCATAAAATTAGATAATAAAGTCATAATAATGAGATAAAAAGTCGAAATAATGAGATAATAAAGTCAAAATTATGAGAGAAAGATCACAATTTCCTCTTTGTTTATTGTGTCCCTTGCTCAAGTGATTTATTCTGTGACTTCTGCTCCAGGGGCCTGTATGTACATTCATTGAATATAGTCTTCAATGTGAACGCGAGGCATCCTTGAATGTCATAATGATGACTTTATTATCTCATAATAAAAAAAAATTAAAAAAAACTCAACAAAGCCAAGTTTTAATTTTGATTTTTTTAACTGGCATAAATGGGCTTCCATACAAATTACACTGTTTCCCCATTTTATACACACAAGAAATGGAACTATGCACACAATACTGAAAACGTGAAGCCCACGTATCAAAAACAAGATTCCAAACTGCTTAACTCGTTGCACATTTCCACTATAGCCTCACTCAATGTTTTTCATGTAATTATTCTTATTGTTTCGACTGTTAAAGAGACTTAAAAGTGATAGATTGGTTGGTCTCAGTCAATGAGCACAATACATTTAGAATAAATTAATTAATTTAAATGTTTCAGGGAAAACAAAAAGAAATGAAATGGTTTGGTAGGTAGTAAAAATGCATGAATAAATACTTTTCCACAAAGTAAGAATTATAATTTACGACGGAGGATTAGGGCCACGTTAAAAAAAAATAAAAAATAAAAAATTAAATAAAATTAAAAATTAAAAAATTAAAAAATTAAAAAAATTTTTTTAACGTGGCCCTAATCCTCCGTCGTAATAATTGGATTAAGTATATATTTTTATTCATTATTTATTCAAAATTAAATTCGTATGGAACCCAAAGTCCCAAAAAGTAAAAATAAACAATCGTGTAAATTGATATTATGCTTCAGGGGTTTCGTAATTTCTGTATAGTTTAGTTTTGTATTTTCTCGTCAAATCTTGAATTTATATTTCCCTCTATGTACTTTTCAAATTACTTTTAGTTGTACATTAAACCATTAAACAAATCTTATTTTCTAAACTACAGTTCGGTTTTTACTTCCTCATAAAGAGCGCGGGTCTTCCCGTCACGTGACTTGGTATAGCCTAAACAAAACCATGTGACCTAGATAAGGAAGTGAGTTAAGAGGGGAAGCATCATGGGAAGGCTGTCTGCATCATAACTTCTGCATTTTTTGACTCGTACAACATGAAACACGCGGAGTTTGTGGTGTGGTTCCTCGTGCTGCTGCTTCTCCATGTCGGTGCTCAGTTCAGGAGTAATGGACGGTGGCCCGTTCCTTACAGGTATGAATAAGACAGGTATGAACAAGACAGGTATGAAGACAGCAGTGAAGATTCATCTCTTCATGTGATGTCTGCTCTGTAAAGTTGAGTCATGTGACAGCTAGAAAACATAGAGTAGGCCTATCCTATCTGTCCAGAAAAAAAGTTTAACCTGCAGGGGATAAAGTTTCTGACTAAATTCGTCTTAAAAAATCAGTTTGTTTGTTTATTTTTATTTATTTTTATTCAAACCAGCCAAATGTTCATGTTTCATCCTCCCTCAGCTGTTTATCCGACATAATGTGAATTTCCAATAAGAGTGCTGCAAGACTCGAGCAGTACATAAAGATTGACTTTTTTTAAATGATGTGAAACCAGTTCTTATGGTTTCACATTCACAAACTTTGAATTATGAAGCAACTTGATCTATGAGTATATTTCAACTCTACTTTTAGATATTTGTGTTTTAACACTTCTGCTTCACTTGGGTATTTCAATTCTCTACTAGTCCTACTTTATTCTTGTTCCCCTGGATCAATCAAATCAATCAATCAACTGTTATCTCAAGACACTTTACAAAAGAGTAGGTTAAAAACCTTCCTCTTTGTTATGTTATCTTCAGAGACTCAACATGAATCCATCCTGAGCACTAGGCAACATTTAGCAAAGTTACAGTGGCAAGAAAAAAACGTTCTTATAAGAGGCAGAACCAGACTCACGATTACAGCTGTCTGCTGAAACTGTGTTGGGTTTTAAAGGGGATAGAGGAAGAGAGAAGGATAGAGACAAACAGAGCAACAACGACAGTAAATGAGATGGATTTATAGCTGTAAAGTCAGTAATAATGATAAAAGGAAGTGTAATAGGAGTAACAGGTTCTGTAGGTATGATAATAGACAGATCAGTCTGATATTAATAAATAATTTTAGCATCAATTGAAACATTAATAACATTTATTTATTTAAGTCTTACCCTTTATTATAAAATGATTTGGCTCAATTATCTTTTCATCTTTTATTTTAAAGCTTTATTGGTTAAAGTTGTCGTTGGAGTAAAGGTGGTCAGATTTGACCTGAATACGTTTCTCAATGACTCTATTAGTAAAAGTGTTCAAAAAGTGGTTCTTGAAAGTGAATTTCTCTTGTCATCATCAGGCGGTTTGATCATCGGCCTGATGCAGACTCTTACTGCGAGGCGCTCTACCCGTTCTGTCCCACTGGAGACCGAGACGGGCGGATTCCCGACATGAAGGACGGCGACGTCATCTCAGTTTATCGACTGCAAACTCCAGTTTGGGAATTCAAGTACGGAGATTTGATGGGGAAATTTGTAAGTAGATGAATTCCCTTGTTATCTGTATATTTCTTTTATAAATATAAATATATATATATATATGTGTGTAATTTAATGTGATGAATGGACTGAACTCTAAATGAGAAGGTTTTTTTGGTTTAAAAATAAATATAAGAATTTATTCAAAACTTTTGCTTAAAAGTTGTTGTATAATTGAACATTTTATTGGCTTTTTTGATTAAATTAATTGGTACTGTTTTCAATTTCTTAGTAGTTTTTATTTGTAGTTTCAAATAACACTGACAACTGATTCATTACATAAGGAATTTAAAAAAATGAATTATACATTTTTTAAATGTTTCACATGAAGTGATTTGTCCTGTGTTCATAAAACTCTATAACAGATTAAATTTGCTTTGTCAGTGTTATTTATATTCTAATATCGTCCGATTGATTGGTCGGGCTCTACTGTTTACTTTAAGACTCCACTAGGGACAACAGCTGGAAATTATCAGAAGCTAAACTACTACTGTGTATAAATATATATAAATGAAATGTTCAAACCGTATGTGATCTCAAAGGGATAAAAAAAATCCATGAGTAGCACACATGTTCTTTGTGTAATTCATAAATAATCTGGAATGGAGAAGAAGATACTACAGTGTCACTTAAGATGATATAACAGTTTACATCTGGACAGGTGCGGGGCTGTTGCCATGGAAACTGTTGCCATGGAAACGCAACGCACTACTTTATTCATGGCAACACAGCTGCACACCGTTCCTCTATTTCTAGAACAAGAGAGACACTATGATGTTTCTGCTCGGTTCACAGCGCATCATGCACGATGCCATCGGGTTCAGCAGTTCAGAGACGGGGGCCAACTTCACCATGGAGTGGTACGAGTTGTTCCAGCTCGGCAACTGCACCTTCCCTCACGTCAGACCCGAGGTGTACCCGCCTTTCTGGTGCAACCAAGGCGCCGCCTGCTTCTACGACGGCATCGATGACTTGCACTGGTCACAGAACGGCACCTTGGAGAAAATAGCCGAAATCACAGGTTCGACTTTGAACGTGGGATCAAATATCTTTGCTCAAGAGAAAACACAAAAGCAGTATGAGTAGATTTTTTTGGCTTTCTTTTTGCTTTCTCCCCACCCCTGCTTCTTTGCATTCACTTACTCAAGAAGACAGTAATGTGACTTGTTCAAACTCACTTTTTCTCCCTCTTTTGACTGTCTTTTTTATTTTTTATTTAGAGTTTACACAAATACAGAAGTTTCTATTTTTTATTGGGTTTTCAACTTGAACAGTACGTATCACTATGATTTACAAAATAGAAAGCCGTCCATCCCTCCCCAAACCCTCTTGTCTCCCTCACCCGTTCTCCCAGTCTATCCTGCCACCCAAAACCACCCTCAGTCCCACCCCAACAGGCTACCACTGTCCATAACCTTATAGAATGCTAATAACCGCCATGATAACATAACATACTGTATACATATATACATTTATCTTCATACATTCAGCAAACACGTATAACCAAGGCCGTACAGCTGCTCCTATTAAAGCACATAATCACAAAGAGTGCTGTGCGTCATACTCATTTGATGTCCCAGTAATAGCAGAGAAATAGGCCATGAGTGAAAAGTACATTCTACTGACCTCCGCCTGTTCCCTCTCATGGTGCGTTTCATCTTTTTAAGTTTTTACATCATGACGTCCTTCATCCATCTGACACGGGAAGGAGGCTTAGGATCTCTGACCGTCCTGTTTTCAAATCTATTTTTTGTTCTCTCCACAGGGAACCAGTTCAACGCCATGGCCCAGTGGGTCCAGGACGACAACCGGACGGGGATCTACTACGAGACGTGGACGGTCCGCTCCGACCCCGGTCCCAACGCCACCGTGTGGTTTGAGTCCTACGACTGCTCTCAGTTCGTCCACCGCACGTACAGGAAGCTAACCGACCTGGGAGCAAAGCTATCCAGTAGATCGCAAACCAACTACACGAAGATCTACCTGTACAGCGGAGAGCCCAAGTACCTGGGCAACGACAGCGCCATATTCGGACAGCCTGCTCTGAAGAATCTGGCCGTGGACATCCGCACGTTTTACCACACGTTCAGACCACACCAGTCGTTTACAGACTTCACCATCAGCTTGTTGGAGGCTTATGAAAAGATCGTTTTGGACAAGAGCTTTTACCTGTACTACAACTTTGAGTACTGGCAGCTGCCGATGAAGTTCCCTTATGTGAAGATTACATACGAAGAGGTGCCTTTGCCTTAGCAACACAGCTTGTACTATAATGTTTTCATAAAATGCAGCAGGTATTAATTTGTTTTGACCTCTAAATCTGATACTAGTTATCTGAGCAACAGCTTCAACCAGAGTTCAACTAATAAGCTGTTTATCCTCTCCTGTGAATGACATCAGGTTTTTACTTAAACACTGCTTTACTCACTCAACAAAAATCTATATTTTTGTAATAAATGAACAGTTAGTTTCAAGTAGAGTTAGACCTCTTTGGTGTATCAAGCTTAGACGCACAAAGACATTATAAATAATTAAATAGCTCATCCCCCCCCCCCCTCTCTAAAACCAGATCCATGTTTTTGAGACAGTCAGACCTGTAATATTTATCTGAAGAAGAGGATCAGTGCATCCCTAATGAATACATTTTGTTTGTTTTTTCTGCTCTGATTGTCTGAAAGCCAAAGATATTGTCATTAAAAATTTAATATTTAAAAAAATATTTAGTAGTGACTGTTTGGAGTTTTTGCTTATTTATCAGTTTAAAAAATAGTTGTATTAATTCAAAGTTAACATTCGGCTCTTGAGACATTTGACAGAACCTCATCACTTGAGATTTAGCATTTTGCCTTATTTATCAGGGGGAGTTTTCAATGAATGTTTGAATAGTAAATGATTGAAAGGCAAAAATGATCATTTGCTTAATAATTCTTGATCTGCTTCGAGGTGTGACTATTCAAAGTTTTGAGCACATTTAACCCATCTGAAATGTGTAATGTTTAATAAAGACTTATTGCAGAACATGCTGATTAACAAGCAGTGAATACTTCAGTGGGATTTATCCACATTTCTTTTTTTTAAAACTTGAATTCCAAATTTTAGAAATGAAAATTTTTCTGTGATCTGGATGAATAGTGTAAACAAAGAATCAAGTTAGGTTTTAGTTTAAGATTTTTATTTATGCCTTTATTTTAGAGATAGGACAGTGGATGGAGGCTGAAATCAGAGAGAGAGTGGGGATTGACATGCGGGAAAGGAGGAGTCCAGCCTCTGTACGTTTGGGCGCATGAGCTAGCCGCTCAGCTAATGGCACCCCCCAAATCTTTTTTTTTTTACCACTCATTTGAAAATAATGAAAAGACAGAAACACAGGAGTACATTCACAAATGTTTATTACCAGTATAAGATCACATTTCCAAACCAATCATTTTAACTTCATGACAGCAGTAAAGCAAAGAAGACGGAGCATTTACCAAAACACAAGTAAAACTAAATGACAGCAATATCAACACCAGTTTAATCCTAATAAAAGTTACTGAGGACTCCGAGGTTAAGATAGCTGTGGTGAAGTTTTCCAAGAGAAGCCGACAGAACAATGATTGAAACCAGGAAGAGTATTGAAACGCAACCTTGACTCCAGAGCTGCTGTCACGGCGATCATTGAATGCA
The DNA here is from genome assembly GCF_963584025.1 of Labrus mixtus. Taxonomy (NCBI): domain Eukaryota; kingdom Metazoa; phylum Chordata; class Actinopteri; order Labriformes; family Labridae; genus Labrus; species Labrus mixtus. Next base: position 4,338,302 of record NC_083624.1, read on the forward strand.
CTGCATGAGTTATGAAAACTGTATCAGGATATGTTACTGTACCAATGAGATGCTAAAGTACATGAGCACAGACGATCAACAAAGGTATTTTAGTGCAAACAGACCAATCCTATCAATAGGCTACGTTAGTTTAATCCAATATAAAGGCTTGCACTTCCAATCAGTGTGTCTAATTTAGTCTACGTTATTGTGCGACTGTTTGAAATGTCAAATAAGACGTGAATGAAGCCACACAGAAATCAGATCTGTTGTCTGCAGGTCCTACTGACATGCAACGTTGTCAAAGGCTTTTGTCCATTTTAGTTTCCTTCAACTTTTATGAAGTACATTTAACATCTTCTTAAAGTCTATGTTTCTTAAATACATTTATTTGCTGTTAGTGAAGTACTTTCAAGCGTTGAAGATTTTATTGCTATTTTGCTTCATGGTAAATGGACTTTGTTGACACAGCAGCTTAAACAAAAGTCTCTCTTATTATGGCCATTTCTTTTTTTGGGATAACTGTGACATGATCCTCTTTGAGAGCTTCTATGTAAAAGCTTAATTAAAAAACAATGTAGAAAATACTATGATGCATTCATTTAAAAAATATATATTGGATATTCTTTGGTGGCTAAAAGTTAACATGTTGTACAAGTTCATGAGGATATCACCCCAGTCCAGAGAATTTGTTGTTTTTTGTTGTGAATTTACAACTTTCATGCTGTAAACTCTTTTTCTCAAAATGTTCCCCCCCTTGTGAGGCTCTTGTTAACTTATAATGTGTCATAAAATTCAGACTAAGTCATTGTCCTCTGACTTTAATTTAATGATGATGACCCTAAGACAACGGCCCGACCGATACAAAATGTTGGGGAGTGAAAAAATCCGATCTATCGGCCGATATCTTTCTCGGCGCTATTATCAACCTGTAGAGATAGATATAGATATAAACATATCTAGTATTATTTATTGCGTTATTCCCTCAAATGCAGTTATCGAACACTTGTGGAAAGCTTTACAGGACAAAGAAGACAAGATGGTCACTCAACTGTAAAGTCACTGCGCATGTACCTCCATCACTGCTCGACACTCTGGAGAGTGATAATGCTTGTTTTAATCTATATAGCGCCCTCGGCTGGTGAACGAGAACTGCAAGTTTAATACAATTACGTAGTCAAATGAAAATGCTTTTTGTCTGGTGAGTAAATCCAGTAATATCGGCACATATATGCGATAAAATTAGCCGATACCGATAGTCACTGGATACGCTAATATGGGCCGATATTATCGGCTGGCTGATTAATCGGTCGGGCTCTAATTAAGATTTTCAGTACGATTTAGATCTGGTGACTTGAAGGAAAGCCAAGCAAATCAGCACTACTTTCATGCCATTTTAAGCACATTAATTGTCTTTTAATAAATTTTTCCTTCCAGGAAAGTTAATCCCTTTTTCACAAAGCATTGACAAAAAATCTGGCAAATCTGAATCACTTACTGGAATGTCAATTTAAGCTCTAACAGATTCTTTTTTGGGGGGGTTTACATCACTTGTATCTTGTGTCACATGATTAAAGGTTTTGTGGACTCAACTTTTGGACAATCTGCATGCAACAAAATCCTGATAATGAAGTTTAAAGTGTCAAAACCAAACCAAACTAAAGCTTGTTGCTGGTCTGTTTGCTGGTGCTTATATTGATTACTTCTTTTGTTTAACTGACAAAACACGGAAAAACAAATTACAAAAGCAGAATCCATATCAATAAATTATAAGTCTTATCTTCTCTAGTGACCACTGTATGAAAAAGATCCACCTAGTAAAGGAGAACTCGCACTCTGGTTCTATAAAAGACACGAGTCGTTGGTTAAGGAAACTTCAAACCCTGACAGAGGGCGAAATTAAAGAAATAAGTACATTTCTATTCATAATAATCAAACACACAGCGTTTTATATACAGATGCATTTGACTTCCTTCTTAAAGGAAAAAAAATGGTTTCTCTCATCTGACTTTGCCAAATCTCTTCTGACTGAAATGGATGGATGTTTTCTTGGACAGGAGAACTAAAAAATAATATCTGTAAAGTAAAGAGTTAGTTTGTAATGAAGAGATGAACACTGCTTCCTCTGCTGTATGTACGATGTGGTGACACGATACAGAGTCAATGAGGACGAATGGGAGGAGGGCAGATATTCACTAAAGAGGTTTAGAGCTTGAGCAGTCAAATAGCAGAAGATACAAATGAAACCTATTAAGGAAATATTTGATGCACCTGAAAGACACTAAGGGTTACTTTTGCATTCCCAGAGTGCATTGTGAGCTGCAGAGACTCCATTATAGAAATATTAGTTATCTGTATATGAAGGCTAGGGAAATCACCTCCAAATTCAGACAATTCTGTGCATTCTTTATTTACACTATGATCATGTCTCTGCTTTAATTATTTATCTATATTTCTTCTACATACTGTCATGGGTATCTGACTCAACAGAATCCCAGAACAGTGTTAATAACACCTATTCAAATAGATAATTCGGAGCATTTTAAAGATTCCTTTTCCAGTTTCAATCATGGCAGAAGGACTTTATCTTTCCTGACTATCATTTGGTGTCCATGTAAGGTGCTTACAACAAAATCTATGACTGTACAAAACGGAGATAATTCATTTGTAGAGCCAATGTGATTTGCAATGCAGGACATAAAAACAGAGAAAATAAAAGTCCATGATATCAATCAACACTGTACACCTTCACATCACATAGATAAGACACCTATATACACGCTTCGGTTCCCTCTCTGGGCTGACTTCCAAACATTTTCAACTCTTTTCTTGTTATCAATGTACGATTGAGCCTGCTTTAGGAGGGAAAAACAAGATGCTGTCAAACGCCTATCCGCTGCATTTTCTTTTTAAATTAGTTTACAGATAGGCGTAGGACCCAGCCACTACTCTGCACATTTAAAGAATCTCCTTTTGACTACAGCTGACAAACACCGCCTGTCGCATACTATGTAGGAATAAAGCTATGTGGAAACCTCCAATGCCATATATTGTCAGAATGCAGAGCTGCAATCTGGATTTAAGTAGGCCAAGTGGTAGTGTAACTACATGCAATTGTGCACCTAATCTTCCCAAATTTCCCCCCAATGTTAAAAAACATTATAGCACACATACATTTACCTTCATACTTTCACACACACACACACTCACACACACCTCTCATATTATAGATAATCATACCCAGGCTATAGTGTCCATATAACTAAATTTGCAGTTATAAAACATTGCTTTTATAGTTGTATCTTCCCCCTGAACTACTCTGTGTGCTGATTGTTTACTAGCTGGAGAAGCCGGCATTGGCGCGTTCTGTCTCCTCATTTAGCAAAGTAGGATTCCACAGTCCACGTTGAAGCTGACAGGCAGAGATTTTTGTGGTGTTTGCATGACATGACATTGTGTAGCAGTCAGGCGCCACCTTACATCCTCACTCTGCACTCCACACGCAGGAGTTCAGCAAGTTTAAGCTCTCGCAGTTGCCACCAAACATTCTACTACAGCGAGAGAGTTAAAGAGACTTTCAACGCAAACACGATTGTTCCACACCACAAATCACTAATCACGTGTGCCTCTTTGGCTTCGCTTTACCAGGTGGGCATCATGTCGGGGAACCACACCCGACCCAGATGCTTAGAAACCTCCCAGTGGATCTCATCCAGGGTGTATTTGTGATCGGGAATAAGCACCTCCTCCATGATGGACAGCTGAGAAAGCCTCCGACCGCACATCTTTACAAACTCCACAAACGCGCTGCAGGAAACCTCACACTCGCCCAGGCCGATGGCGGACAGCTGGGTGCAGTGCTTGGCGATGCGGATCAGCTCCTCGTCCAGGGGGCGCAGGCCGTTAGCGCACACCACCAGCTCCACCAGACGAGAGCAGTGGAGGCCAACGCGGCCCAAGACCTCCTTACTGACCGAGCGGCCGAAGTAGAGGTGAGTGACAGGGATCTCCTCGTTAAAGAAAGGCCCAAACTCGTCCTCGTAGAGGAAGAAGTACATGACCAGGTTGAATTTGGGCGAGTGCTTCACCATGGCGTCCCAGCTGCTCTTTTTGATGGTGTGGAAGTGCTGGCCGGGGTTCTCGCTCACCACGTCGATCCTCAAGTGCTCCAGGTGGACGTGTTTCTCCGAGGAGAGGGCCAGAAGGAGCTCATCGCTCAGGAGGTGGTAGTTCAGTGCCAGCTCTCTCAGTCCATGACACTGGTCAGCCACACAAAGGATCCCTACAAATACAAAGATATTGTTTTTTACCATGGAATCCAGTTTTTACTTATCTATAATAAATAAACAATTCCTGAAAACATGGCAACTGGCTGAAGGAAATAATAGCTCCCCACAGCCAGATAAAGAGCTTTTAAACTTCCCAGTTATGTTGTGGTTAAATAAGCAGTCATTATCATAGCTCACTTCCAAAAACCGTTCTAGGAAAATGTCTGTCTCAGATTAAGAACCAGATAAACATGCAACAGTTCATTTATAATGTATCATGCAGTCTCTGTGTGCAGGCAGACTAAATAATTACAGACTCTAAATGAGTCACGGGATGGAAAACACTTACAGCCGTGTGATTCAAAAAATGGAAATCACAAAGACTGGAATGAAACTTTAAAGTCTTTATATGTGATTTTTCACACTTAAATATAATAGAAATCAAGTATGTCCTCTGAAAATAACTCTGTGAGTCATGACTGTCTACAATGGGTGTAACACCTGAGTCCCACTGTCTGTGATGTTTTCAGAGTTTTCAGAGTCATATCTTCAGTTTGTTTATATTGCCGGGACGACGGCTGACTCCTCCCCTCGTGTATAAAAGTTGTTTAATTGAGGGACTAGAGAAAAGAAGAATAACATACTGTACTCACTGCTTAACTGTGTTTCTAGATCACGCTCATTTCAGGTGAATTTACATGCAGTGTGAAGATCATAATAAAGATCGCTAGGATTAGCATGCTAACACAACATTGCACCGCAAGTTGTTTTGGTTTCATGCTGGTGCTCAAGGGCAACATCTGCTGGATCAAAAAATTGTATATAAAGCCTTTAAAGGAACAGTCTGTGGTGGATAGTGTAGTGGATGAGATGCTTCCACCTACTTCAGAGCATAACAAATACCTCAACAAGACGCATTTTCTGCAAAATAGAGTTACATAGTGAAGTATAGTACTTTGTTAGCCTCACCGCTTCCTCTCATATCGTCTTCCTCAGGAGTATGCTAAACTGGCCTGCAGTAAAACTCATATAACGCATATAAAGCCTTTAAAATAGGTGTGACTTCAAATATTCAGCTTTGGAAATCATCCAACAATCACAACGGCAAAAAAACGTGACAGGGTAGATACTGTGGACTTAAGGTGTGAAACATTCACAGGAGTCTTCGTACCTGCAGGCGAGACGTGAGGGCAGCTGCTCATCTTCAGCAGTTTCAGGGTGTCGCTGTTGTTGGCCACCAGGACCTTCAAAGACGGATCATCCACTGGCGTGTCGTCGATCTTCAAAGAGGACAGCGATTTGGAGTTGACGAACACCACAGTCAGAGCTGAGATGAAATGAGACTGTGGGGAATATAAAACAAAAAAGAGAGAGCATAATGAATTTGAATACTGTCCAGAGTCTCAAAGCAACTTTCAACGCAAACAGATTAGCAGCATGGATGTCAGTAATTACACATAGCTCAGAATCACTGTTAGTATATCTATGTAGAATAGACTATGATTAATTAATCTGCATTTAGATCATTTAGAAATGAATGTATTTGGAGGTTTATAGTTGAAATGTTTTAAGTCATGCAGGCCCTTTCAGGTCTGACATTTTCAGCTGAGACAACTTAATGATCGTAAATGTGGCAAACGTATTAAACAAGGTGAAAATGGAGCAGCTTGAGCCTCTTCAGGTTTTTGGAAAAAAAACAATAAAACATCAATAACTGGAGCTGGTTGCACTTTATTTCTTGTTGTACTTCATTGATGAGCTGTAGGATTCATGATTTGCCGAAAACTAGATTTCAATATACAATGAATGAACACATTTGGGTCCCTCAAATCATGCCTTCCTGATACATAACCTGCCATAAACCTACGTCTGGTGCCTTTTTATTATCAAGCATTGTGATCAATTCTGTCAGACTTAGTTGCTACTTTTAGAGGTACACCAAACAAAAGCCGAGGTAATCTAAGACAGCATCACTTTAAAGTCTTCAAGTTTCACTTCGAGCTCACTTCACCTCTGTGTTTACTGTGAACGCTGATGTTGAATAGTTGGTGTTTCTATGATTGAACAAAGGGGAAAACAAACAAACATTTGTTCACATTATCATGTTGATGACTATGTTGGAATATCCAGATGGTCCCAACATAAAAAACAGTCCTCCTTTGTCTCAGCTGCCCTCGGCTGTCTTGGATTAGTTTATGATTTAATGGAGGCAAAGAAAAAGAGACAATGGCCTCTATTTTGAGAATAGAGTATGAGAGTAAAGTATTTTGGTAGAAGTCAAACTTTCAAAGCCCTAAGAGCAAAGCTTTTAGGAAAATAGACTTTGTTGAAAGATGATTTGGTCACATCCCATGACCCCAAGAACCCATTCAACTGCAGTTAAATAGCTAAATAAAATAAAAAGAAGCTGCATTGGATAGTGACAGATAGTTGTAAATATGGAACGGTTCAGCAGCACTCTGTTTTCCTTAAAAACAGTGTCCTAAAACCCAGGATATCAAGAGGCTGAGGATGAATACGCTGCACCTGTGAGTATGTGTGTGTGAAAGTTTCAAGTTTCAATGCGCACATGACTTTACGTCATTAACGCTCTCATTCACTGGTGACAGACTAACAAGGCGGTATAACGTTCCAGAGTTCATAGAAAGGATGTCAGGACAAGATGAGAGACACAACGTTTACACAAAGCAAGGCCAAATAAAAATAGCAAAAATAACATCCTGTCCCTCCAGGCTGGAAAGTAATTACATCCTTGTTCTTGGCCATGCATGAGAACAAACACTGCTGTTTTCAGTGTGATACACTGATAAGAAAACAAAAACCTCTTTAGCAACTTTTGCCCAGCCACATCTTAAAGGACATTTCACAATTTTCACAACAGCTCCGGTGAATTTTGAACTTCTTATCTGGTTAAAGGGACACCCCCCCCCCCCCCCCCCATCACATGTTTTATGATCATTTTACCTTCTGGACCTCCATGAAACTGGGCCTGGCTGTGGAGATGAGCCCCAAGGTCTTCAGAGAACAGTTCACCAGCTGTGAAAGAATGTCACATGCTGCCTCTGCAGACTCTGTACTGCTGTCAACCTGCCATTAAAAACAAAGATTATCTTGTGAACATGAAAACAGCTGAGGCTTACAAACTGTAAACACTTAATCCAAGAATCCTGTTTTTGTTTTTGACAAAAACAAAAAATAGATTATCCCCCCTTACCTTGAAGCTGACATACTGCAGGTGGTTGGAGTGCCTTTTTATGATCTGCTTGATGAGGTCTGGATGTGTGGCTTTCAGGTAAGAGCTGGCTGGCTGGTTAAGCTCAAACTCAAAGCACCGCCACAACTCAGGCATGTGGAATGCCTGGTTCCAGCCGCGGCACACCTGGGACGCATAAGCCCTGTCCAACAGTGGGAGGTACTGGAGGATGTGAAGCAGCAGCTCCTGCGGTAGTCTGGCCCAATCGCATTCTGTTGACTCACTGAGCACGGCCTGAGCCTCAGACTCCTCGCTCGTCTGTTTGCGCACCTTCTTGCTGGCTTCTGGTGGGCTCTCACTGGAGGGGCTGATGCTGCCCTCCTCTCCTCCTTTCACCCTCTTCATGCTATAAAAAAAAACACAGATGACATGTTTGTTTTAGACCAGCATGGCAAAACACAGGCTGCACGATTACAAAAGATTTTTTTTATGGATTAACAAATCCATCCAGTTAAATCCCATCTGGAGTGAAAGAAGATCTGACAGCCAGTTTAAAGAGATGCCAATCCAAACACAAATAGCCTATTTGCAGTAACACACCTAATTAGGATACTAATGGACTTTGAAAAGAATGCTTTCCTACTTTTTAGAATAGATACATTAACTCATCCTGCCGGGGGATTTGAATTGCTGGATTGAACAAAACAATAATAAAGGAGATACAAATTTCTGAGCTTTAAAATGGATAACAACTCAAGTGTCTTTTCATGAATAAATAAAGGTTTGAATTGAATTGCCTCCAAGTTGCTCTAAAGCTGAGCTTAAACCCGCCCCCAAAAAATGAGTTGTGATCGTTTCAGTATCAAAAAGATCCTGTGCTTATCAACATAGAGATGTGACGTGTCAGATTTAGTCTAATCAGTCTTTGATTAAAGCAGAATGAATGGACTTTTGAAATAGCTACAAGGTCCAAAATATACATAATAAAGCATATAAAACCCTGACAACGAGGCATATGATGACTACACTCAGGCATAACACACCAAGACTGAAAATCAAAACAGGCTAATGTATCTCAATGAATCACCACAAATATATTTTTGTTGTTGTTTTTGTAAACGCTGCTGTTTAGGATTGCTGCTAACAAAATTTCTTTGTGTCCTTGTATGCAATGATAATAAAGATTCTATCTATCTAAGTTGACAATTTTTCTTACTATCGATTCAAATCTAAACCTTGTATGTACAGTAAAGGTGGCTTTGACACTGGTTGTTTCCAAACAAACGATTGTGTTGCGTAATATGATGCTAGCTTACATTAGCCAGAGGCCATGCTTAAGCAGGTACCAGTAAATATAGAATAGAATAGAATAGAATTACTTTACTGATCAGAGTCGTAAATGGTTGTAAATTAAATATGAAAGATTAAATGTAAATGTGCAAAATAAATATGGAAGATTAAATGTTAAATGTGCAAAAACAGAGTTGTAAATGGTTGTAAATTAAATATGAAAGATTAAATGTAAATGTGCAAAATAAATATGGAAGATTAAATGTTAAATGTGCAAAAACAGAGTTGTAAATGGTTGTAAATTAAATATGAAAGATTAAATGTAAATGTGCAAAATAAATATGGAAGATTAAATGTTAAATGTGCAAAAACAGAGTTGTAAATGGTTGTAAATTAAATATGAAAGATTAAATGTAAATGTGCAAAATAAATATGGAAGATTAAATGTTAAATGTGCAAAAACAGAGTTGTAAATGGTTGTAAATTAAATATGAAAGATTAAATGTAAATGTGCAAAATAAATATGGAAGATTAAATGTTAAATGTGCAAAAACAGAGTTGTAAATGGTTGTAAATTAAATATGGAAGATTAAATGTAAATGTGCAAAATAAATATGGAAGATTAAATGTTAAATGTGCAAAAACAGAGTTGTAAATGGACAGTATTGACATAAGTTAAAGTGCATAGACAGTACATATACAATATATAAGTACATATACTGTATACTCAACGGAAAACATTTACTTTAAAACTAAATAGCAGACTGTGTTCCTAAAGGAGATGCACAAAAACTATGATTAAATGGAATAAGTAACAATCCCTTTGCTGGCATTAATGATGACATTGCTAAAAACTCATTCAAACGTTAAATTAAGTAGCGCAGTTACAGCGTGTATTAGTGGTAGCTTAGTTAGCATGTTTTACGCTAAGCTACTTCGAAAACCAGCGATATCAAATTATATGACACTCAAATAATATTCAAAACTATATTTACAGATTGGGTAAGAGCTAATGTAAAGCTGCCATCTTTTAATGTTAAGCTATCTACAACAAAACGAGCCACCCAGCCTACCTTGTTGTTTACACTCAGCTAGCTCCGGAGCTGTGAGCGGAGAAATCCGACTACCGACTTTGACTGAATTCAACCCGGGACAGCGCTGGATAAATTCATTCGTACCATCCAAACTAAACGCATTGGAACTCAGAGAGAAGACTAGACAGCGTTAATAGATATTTTCAATGAAGAAACGACCAGATGCAGGAAACCTCGGCTCAGCTGACCTAATTCTTTCGCGGGAGTTTTACAGTAACCCCCTCCCCTCCCAAATCTGAAATGGCGAAGTGTTGTTGTTGTGACAGCCGAGGTGCATCATGGGGAAATTGCAATGCGAAATGGCTGTTGAGTAAAGATCGTCTATGTGCGAATGATGACTCACGATGTTCAAATGATGACTCACGATGTTCGGAAAATAATTAGACTTATTCTTTCGACTGATGTTTTAGACTTCGTTATCCAAACTGAAAATCGGTACTTTCTAGTTCTACGTGGATAGATTGCTTCTATGGACTACACTTTTGTCAATAGCTGATCTATTTTTCATTTTTTAAATCTATTTTTTAGTATCTATTTTTTTATTATTATTTAAATTGTAATGTGTTCACTTTTTGTCTGCAATCTTTGCTCTTTGCTGCTGTTACACTGTAAATTTCCCCATTGTGGGATAAATAAAGGATTATCTTATCTTATCTTCTAAACGTCTCGGATATCATTAACAATAACATGAATATCATATCAACTTTTAAAAGTAAAAGACTCCAAACCTTTGCACATTATCAGGGCGTCCCACAGGCAATGAAGGGCCCCAAGCAGAATTTTCTTATGAACAAACAAGTAACAAACTACTTCACAAACTGTTTACAATTGAAAGAATAAATCTGCAAATGACATTTTTAATAAATTATAAATGTCTTGCCTTATGCTTCTTACAGCTAGCTGAGTAAATATCTTTTATTTGCCACATGATGAGCCTACACCCGAAGTTCAAAATCATTATGGAGAGTCAAAAACATATAGATCGAGCAAAAAGTATCGCAATATAATTAAGTGCACATGAAGTGAAACATTTAATCCACACATCGAGATGGTAGGCATAACGATGACACATCAGAACAATGGGAATGTGGAAGAAAATAACAGAAGCCTAGTTTAAAGCTGAAATGTTGCTGACAAATGTGTCATCTGGTGGAATTTGATTGTTTTTGCTGATCTTTTCTGGATAAGAATATGTTGTTAATCAGGAGAATCTGGAGGAGACCTGACAATAAGTTTAGCAGTTTGGCACCTCGAGTAATACATCCTCGTCTCTGCAGAGCCGCACAGCAAAAGTATTTACAGAATTGATGTGAACATGAACCATTCAAACATTTTACTACGTTTGGCACCATTATACTTTTATATAAAAGAATCACTTGGCCCACAGCTGTAGTATATAGTTAAATAAAAATGTCAACACTCATTAAAAGACACACTGTATACTTTGCGAAACAGAGAACCTGGTTTATTACCATTCAACTCCATCCACCACAGATATTACAGAGCAGATTCACAAGTATTAAGCTTTTTATATAACAGCAGCTGCTTTTTTTCATCACTCTGTTTTTCTGACACCCCCTCCCCCCCGCCTCCTACAAGGGAAAAGCATTACAGGTGCACAAATTTTATTTGGTGTGAAGACTGGCCCCCCTCCAATCACTCAGCTGTAATCAGTCTCACTGTGAGGTCTTCTGTTTGTTTTTGTATTACTGTAGATTTTGGTACTATTTTGACAGAGCTGCTAATAGAATTTACATCCACCTCCATTCACTGCAGGCCAGGCTCCTCCTTCTCATTTCCAGACAACAGAAAAAAAGAATCTGACATTTAGAAGAGGGGGAATCACGACTGTCTACTGTATAAAAATGTACAGTGGCTTTATTGACATACATTCCATAGGTTAAACAGCTGCAAAATAGGAGGCACACCCAGTATTGCACTTCATTAAAAGTTCTGGCTCAAAACATAACCCAGAATATCAAACAAAACTGAAGTGAAGAGTAGCAACTTCGGAATACAGCTATTTTTGAATAGTATCATTATATACAGGATTAGATAAATCGTACACTATTTTCCTCCCAATCATAATATTCTTAACAGTCTTATCCACCGACGTATCTTTTTTTTTGTCCGTCAACCCATGATGCACTTGACAGTGGAGAATACTGTACAAGATTACGAAAAAGTTTACATACAACAATATTTTAAATGTATAGTTAGGAAGCTGGAAATACGGCCTGTTCCTTATTTTTTTAAACCCTCTCTGAGCCACGGTTGCCTTAAAGCAAATTCCTTTCATATTCAATGTTACACTTCAGTGATCAGGAGGTGTGCAACGTCTATAGAAGCCGAGGGAATACAACGGCCGCATGCAAACACGTCACAAGTTTTCTTTTTTCTTCTTTTTTTAAATTTCTATTGTTTCCTTTTTTTTTTTTTTTAAATTCAGGTTACTCTGCATCCAAAGGGAGCCACAGCTCGTGTTCGTAGCTGAGCCCGGACACTGATGTTGGTAGAAGAGCAGACCTGAGGACTCTTGACGTGAGAGCAGAAACCTGGTCCAGTGTCCAGGAGACTTGACGAATGCAAGAGCCAAGCTTTCACCGCTGAGCTTCAGCATCAGCCAGAAATCACAGTAGACGAACTGGTTTTCAGTTTAAGTCTTTTGTCTTTTTGTTTAGAAGGTGTGGGCGTTTCTGCACACCCCACAGCCCAGGGCAAACTCCTCCCCTGTTGGTGGGTGAACCACATGCAAAGGGCACTCGGTTCCCTCCAGCTGCTTGCCTTTGGGCCCTGTGACAGAAAATACAAGAACACCTCACTTAGTTATTACTGAGAAGTTATTTCAGGAAGTGATGTGTAGTGTGTATAATTCAACATTTTCCCTGAATGCGTAGTAAACAGAATCATTCATCACCTGCAGGACAATGGGGCAGCTCCTCCTTCGGGACGCTGGTCATCCTCTGAAAATCATCGTGGCAGGCGTTGCAGAAGTGTGTGGTGCCAAAGCAGAAGAAAACAGCCACAGAACAGCAGTACCGGCATTTATACTCCAGGAAGTCTGTGCCATGCTTTGAGCACATCTGTGGGAACACAAACAAGAGCCATCAGGGGCAGGATTCTATTTGTGTACAGAAAAGCAGCAATTAAAAAAAATACAGATAAACTAGTGTGAAGTATACTTCATCCAGCAGATACTGAGATGATACCAGTTTGGATCTAAACAGTCTGGAGTCTAAAGCCCCTTTCACACATGCACTTCACTACTGAACATTTCCTGACTTTGTAAAGGACAGGTGCATGTGTAAATGCAAAGGGCCACCTTGATTTCATTCAAACTATTGTCAGCCACCCCCCCTTGAAAACACATCTGTGTATAGTCAGGGTGAGGTAATAATCAGGAGCATTCACCATGGGGGAGTGGGCAAAGCGTTGACATTTTTCACGTTGAGCAGGCTCTCCTTGTTTAATACTCTCTGCTGATCGTCTTAGTTGTCAACTTATAGTTTTCCACATTTTTGTTTGTGTTGTGTAATTGTCCGGAAACATATCATAGTGACATTAACCCAGAAACGGCTCCCGTCTCCTCCTCCTGCACACACACTGCCCACCCCCGTAGCGAAACCTAAGGTGTATTTGAAGTTATGAGAGTGTGTCAGACACAGAGGATCTCCGGGGTGTGAGACGAATGTGTTCCTGATAAAATCAGAGCCTGAAAGATCTGAAATTATGTTAAAAAAAAAAAAGTCAGGAGTTCATGTATGGAAGGAACAGCAGTGAAAACACGACTCAAGGAGGTCAATGACCCTGCACGGAGCCAGGCTAGCTGTTTCCCCCTGTTTCCAGTCTTTGTGCTAAGCTAGGCTAATGGCCTGAAGATCGAAGGTTCAAGGTATATGTAATTGCCATTGCAAGAGTTTTACACCATGTAAGAAATGTCTGTTTTTATTTGAAACTTCTTTAAACATACCTATTTTATGCTGTTATCTTATGCATGTTTTCACCACTACCAACTTGTCTTAATTATAAGTATTTATCTAATATTACATAGCATTAAACTTATACCCACAAAGAGCATGTACAGTAAGTGAAAAAACTGTATGTGTCGATGAAGGGAATGAGAGTCGCGCCAAAGGATGTAAGAAAATATTAAGTAGTTATTCCATCTTAACACCGAGCATGTAGATGCAAGAGGTGAATAAATAATTCTCATTTAACTCTTGGTAAGAAAGAGAAAACGTTTTGTTTCCCCCTCCCACATATGCACTCCGGATAATATCTAGATAATTACAGGAAGTCCACTCTGGAGATTCTCCCGACCTAGTCGTTCACATATGCTCCTCACAGCGGGAGGGGGGGGGGGGCTATCCCTGTCAGAGGGGAGGGGGGGGCGTGGGGGATTTCCTGAGGTAAGACGTGACATAAATAAACAACGCGGAAGTAGCAGCCGAAGCAACAGAGTCCGCTACATGACGTTATAATGAGAACATTTGTCTTTATATCAATGCTGTGTGTAATCCAATGGAATGACAACATCCACAAAAGAGAGGAGAACAACATACTGACGAACAGAACACAGAATGCAGACGTTTAATTACGTGTACAGAGATCGTAGTGGTCGCGTGCAGACACTTTAGGCAGTATATGAACGTCACTCTCTTTCCATTGGCTCAAATTGAAATCTCCGGAGTATATGCTGCCGCGTTCAGACATCAGCTCACTCGGGTTTTCTGCGGATAAAATACTAGAGGTCTGGCCGGAGAAACTCTGTTTGCGTTCTCACATAGCCTAAAGAACCTCCGGGTAGCCAAATCTCCGGAGTTTTTCAGGAGATTTCTGTACGTGTGAAAAGGGTTAAATTCTTTCTTTAAACTAGCCACAGTAAAGCCGGTATTACCACTGGCATCATTCAACCAACCTGAGCCCTGGAGACGTCTGAGCACGCTCCACAGATCAGCTCACTGGGGTCGTAGTCATCTCCCTGTCCAGCCTCCGCATCGCAGCGAGCCTCGCCCCCGAAATACGCCTGAAAATAAGAGGAAACATTAAACCCTGAACACCTAAACACATCACATCAACAACAAACAAAAAAGTATCACAGTCACAGTGTACCTTCTTGCACTTGAAGCAGACATAGTATGCATATCTGTTCATGGCAAATCCTGCAGGGTCGTTATGGAAGCGAGCTCCTGGAGTAGTTATTGCCTCGCTCTTATGCAGACCCTCATACTCCAGCCTCATCAGAGCCTTCCTCCTCACATCCTCATACAGCTCTTTGATGGGGTCCAGCAGGTCCTTTATCACCGAGTGATTGATTTTGTTCTGGGGCAAACAAACAAAAAAAACAAACGATCAGCGTAAGGTCATGAAGTTATTTCTGTTGAGTTTTCTGTGTGTGTGTCAAATTAAATTCAAAGAGATGACAGGGAACAAAGCAGTCAAAAACTGCACAGTCAGAGGAGCTAAAGTAAACTGAGCTCATTCTGCTTCAGGGCATGTTTGAAACAACGTCTCTGTTGTCTGTTCATCTCTTCAGACAGAGCAGCTAAGGTAACATCTCACCTTGCAAATGGGACACAACATGAACCCAAATGTGATTCTGGGCCCGAGCCAGCGGTTCTCGAGAACACGACGAGTACACTGGAGGTGGAACACGTGGGTGCAGTCCAGCTGAGGGCAAGAAACATTGGTTAAACATTAAATGAGAGTAGAAGTATCTGAAAATCGTCCAGCTAATGGAAACCAATCGGTTCTATTTTTAAGCTACCTGAACTGCAGGAGCAGCGGAGAGAGCCTCGGTGAAGCAGATCATACACATGTCATCTGCGTCCTGTTTCAGGCAGCCAGTGTTTTTGTCGCAGCCGTGCAGACATGGGAGGCAGGACTCCTCGTTCTTCACTCCTCCACAGGGGTGTCCACAGGGATGAGTTTTACTGCAGGCCAGTTTAGCATACTCCTGAGGAAGACGATATGAGAGGAACCGGTGAGGCTAACAAAGTACATCACGTATAGAATATATACTTCACTTTGTAACTTTATTTTGCAGAAAATGCGTCTTGTTGAGGTATTTGTTATGCTCTGAAGTATGTGGAAGCATCTCATCCAATAACCACCACACTATCCACCACAGACTGTTCCTTTAAAGGCTTTATATGCAATTTTTTCGTCCAGCAGATGTCGCCCTTGAGCACCAGCATGAAACCAAAACAACTCGCGCTGCATTGTCTTTATGATGCTCGTATCTTCACACTGCATGTAAATTTACCTGAAATGAGCGTGATCTAGAAACACAGTTAAGCAGTGAGTACAGTATGTTATTCTTCTTTTCTCTAGTCCCTCAATTAAACAACTTTTATACACGAGGGGAGGAGTCAGCCGGCCGTCCGGGCGATGTAAACAAACTGAAGATAGGACTCTGAAAACTCTGAAAACATCACAGACAGTGGGACTCGGGTGTTACACCCATTGTAGACAGTCATGACTCACAGAGTTATTTTCAGAGGATATACTTGATTTCTATTATATTTAAGTGTGAAAAATAAATATAAAGAGAAACAAACATTAATTTTTATTTTTTTACTCAGCAAAACTTCAAATCTTTTCCTCATTCCTTTATCTCCCTAGGATTCACATCACGTACAAGTTCAGTAAGCACCTATGCATCTGCTTTCTTTAAATTAAATAATGTGTAGAATTATAAAAGAATCCAATTGCTTATAAATGAAATACATGAAAACAGACAAAAGGCTTACATACATGTTAGCAAAAAAATCCATGATTTCTCAAGGTCTGTTTATTGTTATTGTTTGTTTAAATAAAGGTGTGTGTACTAATGAAATACAAAAACATACATATTTTAAGACCTTTACCTTCTTTGTTATAAAAAGTAGCCCACTCAGCAAACATTTTGATCCTTTAACCACTTGTTTCTATTTCTTTTACTGCTCTTACCTTCTTATTGCTGTTCTCTTTTGATTTGCTTTTATCTCTTTTAGTTTCTTACATCTTTTTAAATCTTTGGTTCCTCTTGGTCTCAGCTCGTGTTGTTGGGTTCTTGTGTTGCCTGGGTTCTTATGATGGTTCTTGTGATGGTCGGGTTATATATGTCTGTTGGGTATCGTGCACTTTGGGTTCTTTTCTGTTGAATTGTATTTAATAATTTTTAGTATTTTGCATGTGTTATGTTCTTGCTGCTGTTTATGTTCTTCTGTGTTTGGTTTAGTTTGTTCTTGTTTTTGCTGTTTGTCAAAGCACTTTGTAAACGTGTGTTTTTAAAAGGTGCTATATAAATAAAGTTATTATTATTATTATTTAATTGACTCTACGGATGTCTAGCAGTGTTAGTTCGATAACAGTCACCAGTATTTTTAAGTACCTGACAGTCCGGGTCTGAGCAGACGCTGCCTACCGCAGACAGCTCAGTTCCATTTCTGGTACCACAGAACCTGCAGGCGTCTGAGCTGCTGGAGGCTGGTTTACCTGAAAGAACAACAGAGCAGTGTCGGAGTGGAAAAAACATCGAGTTTGGAAAGCTTTGAGGATATTGAGGAGGTTAAAGTGACATCGATATTAAAGAAATTACAAAACTCTCATCAAAGTAATTCATTCTTAAAAACGCAGTGTTGTTCCTGTCCCTGTTGCTAAGTTACCTGTGTGCTCTCTGAACTCCACCATGGCCTTCATAGTCTTGGAGTCTGCCAGAGCCATGAGCCAGAAAAGTTTTGTCCTCCCGCAGCCTTCATGGAGATCTACCTTTATGGCCTCCTCTTCCTCCTTAAACACCTGAAAGCGTAAAAAAAGAAGATTCGATTTAACGCCAGCTCATCTTTTTATACTACTGAATAATCAGCTGTTAACTGGAAGTCTTTATCATGCTGACAAAGTCAAAAGGTGTGCCATCCGACTCTTACCTGTCTCTGGTGGGAGCGCGTGCGGCGGTGCAGGTGGAGGAAGCGGTCGCAGTCGGTGCAGAGGTTGCCGCACATGTTACACAGGATGATGGCCGCCGTCTCCCCGTCATCGTGGTTGTCGCACATGGGCTGTGGATGCAAGAGCATGAAATGAATTTTGTCATTCCTTTGATCATCCGTCCAGTTGTTTTTCCTCACAGTGATGCTCTCATTCTGTGTTGTCACTCTCACCATCTGCTTCTGCTGCCCATCTTTGCCCATCCAGCGTCCAGATGACAACCTGTCCACGTGGTCCTGATCCAGCACGCACAGCGAAGCTAAAGCCAGCCACAGCTACAAAACAGAACGGGACACAAAACATGATTCTCTGTTCAGGTATTATACATCATTTCAACATACATTTTTAAACATAGATTCATGCTTTCATGTAATGACTTCATTCGAATCGGCTCCATACCCTTGTGGTGGCGATACAGCGTACAGGCGACCGATGCTCCTCCTCCATTTTGGTCAGCGCTATGATGGTCTCAGCTATTGCATTTTTGGTGACTCTGGACCAAGCATCCGAAAGGTGTCCCTGAAAACAGAAAAATAACTGTCTTAGAGGTGCTCTTTCAACAAACAACATCGAATGAGACGCAAAATTTGGTTCAAAATCTAATTCTGCTTGTGGAGATTTAAAGGAGAAGATAAGATTTAAACGACAGGAACTCACAGCCGCCATGTCTTTAACCAGCTTGATGATGATCTCTGCTATCTGAGGAGGAGTCGATCCCTTCATCCACCAGTGGCTCTCACCTCTGCGAATGTAGCTGAGAATGGCAGAAAAAGGCAACAAGAAATCAAACAAAATACGTGTTGTTTAATGATCTCTCCGTAATTAAGGAAACGTTGGAGGCATGGGACTTACCTGGAGTTGAAGATCATAGGCAGGGTGACGGTAGTGACCCCCTTTCCCGCAGCCATGCCGGCCGTGCCAGAGATGGTGGTGCCTTTGGCTTTGAGCTGCACGGTGAGTGCTTTGGCGATGCAGCCCAGGAACATGTCGAGGATGCAGAGCTTGTTCCAGTCACCCTTTTCCGTGGAGTGGATGATGTCACTGATGTCTGCCGGTGGAAGCGCCTTCACCCCGATGATGCTGGCAAGTCGCACCGGTGTGACCTCTGGAAGGACACGTCTGAGCAATGATGTGACCTGAAAAGAAGTGAGAACGACTGGTGAGAAACATGAATATGATTTTATTCTTTTCAGTGTAAAAAAAAATGTGTTAAGACAGAAAGAACTGTTTGTTTTTTACAGTACCAGTACATGTTACAACTTATGATACACCCAAGGCGTTTTGTTGAGGAACATGAATTGGTTTGTTTACAAGAAAACCCCCACAGAGTATCTTTGAAACACCAAACTACTCCCCTAGCCGCGTGTAAGTGCTCTCGCCCACCTGTCTCTGTACTCTCGGGGAAGCCGTGTGCAGCAGAGAAAACAGGTCTTGCATAAGCGTCAGCTGCTGAGCGAGATACTGGCGGCCCACGTTGGAGCCGCTCAGAGCGAGCACCATGGACAGGAGCTCGAAGCAGTAAGCGTCCGAGGAGGCGTCGTCGTCGCTGGGCTGCGAGTTAGCGTTCTCTTTGCTGGAGATGGCGTGTTCCCACTCCTCCCTCACACGCGTGGCCTCCATGCGGATGGCCTGGACTATGTGCGCGCACACCTGGAAATGGAAAAAAAACGCCGCTTAGGGTTAGAGGAGAAGGGATGGAAGAGAATAAAAAGGTATCGTTTGAATGGTTTAATGGGAATGGCTGTTGACCTGTTTCTGCAGGTTGGTCAGTTTGCTCCTGCTGAAAATGATTCCCACCATGTGTTCTTTGAGGTCTGCATCAGATGGTGCCTATAAAAAAGAATAAGGTGAAAACGTTAGTTTAAGGTTTACTCAGTAATGGAGTCAGTTAAAGAGTATATGTCAAACTTCATACCTTATCTTCTCCCTCGGGTGATGACAACAGATTTTTCTCCTCCTGCTCAGGAGTTGGCTCAGCATCTCCACAGATAAGTTTTCCAAAGACCTAAATGAACACAACAAAGTGCAAACACTTGAGTCTTAGACAACAGTATAACAACAGTACAATATGATAATAAAACAAAGCATGGTCAGGTGATTCTAAGGAGTGTGTAGGAAGCAGTGGACAGACCTGTGATGTGATGAGGCGAAACACCCGGAGAGTCTCCGCCTCACAGTTCTTCTGCTGGGCCATGCTGGCTGAGATCTGTCCAAGAATCTTGATGCTCTCGCCCTCTTTCCAGCCGAGGACCTTAACCTGGCGCACCCTCAGGGTGTTCTCGGGGCCCTTCAGTTCCACCTTGATCACATGATGATCCCCACCAGGGAGCTCACTCGTCACCCAGCCCATGTGACGCGAGTCGAGGTCAACCTGGGATGAAAAGGAACAAGGACGTTTGAATATGTTCTGCCAAAGGAGCATGCAAACTGTAGCGCTATATCAACCAGCCGTATACTTAATACATCATCAAGTACTTCAGATAAATTCATCTTGATTTAGTGAAGAAAATATGAAGTACATTTCTATATTTGAAAATGTATAAAGCACATAAAGAGGCTGAACATGGATTTGATGTAAGTGAACCAGATTTGGTGTGCACTAAAAAAATACCCTTAAACTTCAACATCATTTTCACTTGGCAACCATTTTTATAATTTGTTGAAGATATGACAGCTAACAACATAACTATGTAACCTTTTTATTGTTTTATAATTTTTTCCTTTTTTTCTGTTTTTTAAAAAAAAATGTATTTTATTATTTTCTGTCTGTTATTTATTTGTTTATATGTCAGTTTATTCTTCTTGTCATTGTCTGTTCTGCAGGCTTACTGATGATCCAGTGCTCGGGGATTTGAGGAAGGGACAGGTTTTCTTTCTGACTGTCCTATGTTTGTGCTGTTGTTGTTTATGTTTTTGTGATATATTTGAAAAATTAAAATAAAAAGAAATAATAATAATAAAAAAAAAAAATCTTCAACATCATTCATTAAAGCACAAATTTAACTGGTTATAATGGTATAACAATAAACTGACCATACCTGTTTGATTCTGCAGAGGTCCTCGACTGCTTTTCCACACAGAAATGTCACTGATGTGACTTTGTTCTGAGGATGTCACAAGACAAAAACATTCAAATAAATCCATCGAACACTACTTTGCCTAATAGCCTATTGCATTCAAACTCTATTTTGCTGTGTTTTATCCTCTTTAAACTAACACATGAATGTCGGGTTTTTCTGTTGCCCTCTTACCCCGATGTCTCTGGAGTTGTCCACATGCACAGACACATTGGAGGCGTTTATTCCCTTCACACAGCTGATGGTGATGCTCTTGGTTTTGTTCTTGTCCTCATCTCCAGATTCCCAGAAGGTCTCAGTGGAGCCGTCTGTGAGGCTGCCAATCATCGCAGGGCGGCTGGACGTCTTGATGTCGACTACGCTGGTCAGATCCTTCAGACAGGTCACCAGGCACAGATCCTGTAATCACACACACATCTGTCAGGTTAACGTGCAGATAAACACAGATTCATGCAATAAAAGCATTACTGATTGAACTGTGAGGACCGACAGATGATTGCCCCGATGTGTTTGTAAGTAAATAAGTGGTAGTTTTCTTGCCTGACTCATTGCTTCATAGCCTGACTGCACACTGATGTTGAAGCTCTCCTCGCTGTCTCCGTCATCCGACTTGGACAAGATGTTATTGATGTGATGGAAAACGTTGCTCTGGTGAAGGAACTGGTGGTCGGACTGCTTGAACTTGAGACTCCAGCACCTGATAGAATAAATCATCAAGAGAATGTGTTAACTTAGAACCCAAGAAAGAGCAAGAGGTAGGAGATATTTCATACATTATTGCTTTTAATTTCACTTGAATAGTGGAAACATGTATAACTGGTCCCTAAAATTAAAAAAAAATAGCAGAATGTCCCACGGTAATTTGATTTATTACTATTAATAAATCGTTACACTGTCTTGGCAGTTCAGAAAATAGTTCAAAGTGCTGCCAAAATTAATGTCATTGCATTGGACGTGCAAAGACAATGAAGTAGATCTCTTTAAGTGATTCATTCTGGGTTGGTATCGGCCTCCGGCAATTCTCAAACTGTACCTAAGTGCCATCTGTTGAAGTGAACTCCCGCTGGGAAGTGACATCATGAGGTCAGAGATGGTCTGGAGGAGTCGGTGGAAGGTGTGGGGGAGAGGATGAGCTGCCTCCCCGGCGATAACGATGTCTGACAGAGGATGTTCACACACGCCGAGGTCTCTTTCCTGTAGGACGCACGAGTGGAATTGAGCGTTATTAGAAAATGCACAGACATGGGGAAAAAAAGTATTACTGCTTTCATGTAAACTCTGACTAGCCCAATACCTGTTCAACAACTTCCTTGTTCCCTTTGTTCTCATCGTCCTCCTCATCCTCGGGTTCAAAGGGAGATGGGGTGAGAGATGCTACGAAATGCCAGAGGATGTCGTGCAGGGAGGTGGTCTGAATCACATTGCACAGCAGCCAGTTGAAAGCCTGAAGGGGACACAACAAAAAAAAAAAATCACTAATTAGTCTCAATACTGTGCATAGTAAAAGCCTGTCTTCCTGTTCTGGTGCCGCAACAGGCAGCAGCTTGCTACAGCTGCTCCACATCGTTCTTTGACTTTTTATTTACCTTCTTCAAGGATGTTCAACGTGATTAATAAAGTTTTATCTTATCTTATCGTATAAGCTATGTACTAATGATGTGCGCTACTAGTCAATATAAGACTCAAACATCGTCCCCCTCGCTAGTCTGCACCAGATTTACAGGTCGGCTAAACAAATCATTATTTTTATACGATGGCTCTAAGTGCCGTCTTCGATTTTGACTGTTTTCTGATTGTTTCTTTACTTTAGACTTGTTGGAATTTAAATTTCTGTTCTATTGACTAAGAGTAGTAAAGTAGTAGTCTTTGTAACATAGCAATGAGTAAGGTCTTTTTACCTGCTTCTTGTAAAGTGTCTCGAGATAACACTTGTTATGAGTTGACGCTATACAAATAAAAATTGAATTGAATTGAATTGAAAGTAGTAGCTAACAACATCCCTACTATGCACTGATATTTCATTGATAATCAAACAATACCCAGAACACAGATTGCTGCACAGACGGCTAAATACAACTAGTCTGAGCTGTGAGATTTAAATAGATAATTTACCTCCATGGCAAACACCCTGCAGGCAGACTTTCTCAGTGCATGCCTCATGGCCACCTCCAGGCCCTCCAGGTCGTGATGCTGGATGACAAAGGCGAGGACGGGCCACTGGAAGTTCCTCTCCCCTTTACTGAGGGAGCCGTGAGCCGAGATCAGCCGGGAGAGCTCAGGAGACGGGTGCCGTAGCAGCGAAGATCCCACCTCTGTAACGAGACGAGAGGTTAGAGGTTACACTGGATGCTCTTATTCTCTTAAAGGTGTAACGCTCCTGTCATGGTGTGGAATAATTACCTGCATCTCCACTGTGCACCCTGCGTCTGGGCACGGCTTTCACCCGAGCTGGTGAAGGCGAGTGCTGCTTGTCGTACTCCGACGCCACGACCGAGTAAGACCTCTGGAACACTGTTCGTTTGGCCGTGTCGCTGTCTGTGATGGGGCTGGTCTCCAGACTGAAAGACAGTCAGTAATGGCAAAAAAAAAAAAGACTCTTATTGTTTAGCCCTGCAATTCAATGGCATCAACACTTCAGACTGTTGATATAACCCTTGAATAATTGTTTAGGTTTTGTAGAAAATAAAAAAAGTGTACTGACAAAAAAAAAGAAATCCCCTATGTGTATTCATTAAAGGAGATACTGAAGGAATTTTATGTTGAAAAGGAGAAAAGAAGATACAATAAACCACCTTGTTAAGGCTTCTTTCATAACGTAGTTATCTCTTTTTCTTTATGAAAACACCTAAATGAGTCTGAAAGTATGAATGGAGCAAGAAAACTCTTTTGTACAAGACAAGTTAAAGGTGGCCAGATAACAAGGCATAACAATGGACTTCAAACAAGAGGACATTAGATCTGCAGCAGGAGACAGGAAACAACAGATACACAATGGACAACATGAGAAATACAGACAAAATCCAGCTCAAGTGTAAAACAGGTACTGTACTTCAACCACACTGAGCCAGAGGCTGAAACAGTTCAGACACACAGAACAGGAAAGTGGATTTAGTCAAATAAAGTGCCGTACAGTCGCTAAAATAATTTATTTTGGAGGACGTATTCTAAACTAAATGTTAGCTCTGAATCTCTGTAGCGGTCCGAGGAGATAGCCGGTGTCAAAATCTAACAGAAGAGGAAACCACATGTTCTTCTTGGCTGTTCCTTTTATTTATTCGTCAGTGTGGAAAAAGTCAATATAACGCCGATCGACCATGACTTGATATCATGCATGCGCGAAGTTCTGTGTCATGTGTACAAAGAAGAAGATGGTGAATGAGAACATCTGTAACGAGAAGTCAGTTTGAAATGTACTCGTTGTGTCAGCATGCACACAAAGGGAGATGGGAAGTGATTAAAAGCATAGTACTATGAAGTGTTACCTAGGGGGCATTGATTTCATGTTGCTCTCTGGTTCCTCAAACACATTTGGACAGGCGTCAGGGGTGACTGAAATATAAGGCGCGGGAACGGACGTCGATCGCAAATACCTCATCTCGTCCTGGAAGAGGTTATCATCCTGGTAGGCCCCAAAGTTCTCGGTGTGTTGCCTGTTGAGGGACGAGAGGAGAGAGGTCGCAAATCTTTTATGAAGGCGACATGTTTCTGCAGGTAACTGATCTGTAAAAAAAAAAGTGAATAACTGAGCTTACCTTGCGAGGGTCTGAAGGTACAGACAGCCCATTTTGTTCGGGATTTCGTCTGACACGCCCTCCTTCAGGCTGGGGAGCAGCTGGGAGTGAAGCGGCCGGGGTGGATGGTGACACAGCATGCTGGGCTCGGCAGCACTGCTGAGGGAGAGCAGGAACAAAGCGTTTGCCCGGATCACCTGGTGGGCCTCCATGGTGGGCAGAGCTCGTGGAGTCTTCACCTGCAGAGGTTTCTTCCTGGACTGCTTCACCTGGAGAAATAAAAACACAAGCAGGAAGTCAGAATCTTTTAAAAAGCGGGATACAGTAGCACATATCCAAGCAACCAAAGACTAGCATCAGGACGCTACCTTTTCCCTGGCTGCAGTCTGTTTCTCTCTCAGGTATTTCTCCCGACAGCGATCACACACGAGGTACCAGGTGCTGCCCCCGATGCCTCCGTCTCCACAGTTCCCTGCCCAGCCGCCGCAGAAGTGTCCGATGCTGTTGTAGCCCTGGCCTCCAGCGTAGCGGCCGCAACCTGACAAACAAATTCACGAAGAACAGAACGTTAAAGGCACTGATTAAAATTCGGGAGATCATGGTTAGTACCAAAAAAAAAAAAAAAGTCCCTCTGTTCTTACCTGGGTGAGCCTGTCTCATGTGGTAGGTGACAGGGTAAGGATGAGACTCCCCACACAGCTCACAGATAGTGTCTTTCTCGGGTCCACCCATGGCTAGCTGTGCCATCTCGCCGAACAGATTCCCCCTCGGACGCACCTCCGCCTTCTCCCGTTTCTTCTTCTCCTTCTTCGACTTCTTGCCGTCCTTCTCGTGCTCCTTCTTCTTCAGGATCGCGCTGGAGCCCGGGCTGGGGAAGATCATGTTCTGAGTGGCCGCCTTTATCGTGGCCATGGAGATGTCCTCCCAGAACGCCACCAGATGCTGCAGCGTCAACGGCAGGATGGACTTCGCCCTCATGGACGGATGAGACGTCATCTCGTAGGACGCGGCCTCTCCCTTCCCGTCCTCGCACTTCTCCGGCAGCGGGGGCTCCTTCAGCATGGAGAGCACCTTGTTCTTGTTGATGCTTCCCATTTTGGAGATGTCGGGCCCGTGCGGTGCAATGTTGAACATGTTGAGCGCCGAGGAAATCTCTAAGGAGTGGCGGTTCTTCAACTTGCTCTCCTTCTCCTCGGCGCCCTGTCCTCCCAGGGAGCTGCGGATGGGGGCGTGCTCTTTGGTTAAGTCGGGGTTGAACTTGAGGAAGGACGAGCAGGCCATCGCGTCGTGGACGATACCTTCGTGCCACAGGAAAGCCGCAAAGACAGCCCGTGCGCACTCGGCCACAGACGGAGACATGGCCTGTTTGGCGGGTTCTGTGACCCTCGACGTGCTCTCCCCTTTAAACAGAGGCCCCGATTTGTCCTTTTTGGGGCGCGCGTGTCGGCTGGAGGTTTTGCGGCTGACCTTGGGCGACGAGCGGCTCTCCAGCTCCTCTTTGACGGGGGCTTTGCCGATGCTGAAGTGCACCTTGCATGACCCCTCGTCGTTATTTTGGGCCTCCAAGTTCTCATCGTTGCCCTCCTCGTTTGAGAGGAGAGCACTGGAGCAGCACACCTCCACCACCTCGCTGTGAAGGTTTTCTTGGGTCACATGGGGGGAAGGAACCCGATTCTCTGCATTATTATGCATTCCTTTGTTTGGATCTTTAGGAGAGAGTTTGGGTTTGGGAGAGGTAGATCTGCCCCGAAGCGGCTCTGTGAGCGGAACCTTCTTCTTTCTTAGTGTGTCTGGATCAAGAGTGTATGAATCTGATTTGGACCGCTCCCGGGGAGGGTCCAGCCGTGCTTTTGAAGGGCTGACTTTAGGTGGGGTGTTCTTGTCATGGTGGGTTGAGGAGGAGTTCTGGGAGGAGGTGCTGGAGGGACTAGACCTGCCTGAGGAGGAAACGCTCTTCTGCTTGGGGGAGGAGGAGCGAGAGCCAGGGTTTGGCGACTCGGCGCGCAGTCCAGAGTTCCTCCCGTCAGCCTTCAGGGCCTGCAGGGTGTTGTGATTGGGCGAGTGGGAGCGGCTGTGAGAGTCCGACCTCAGCTTGCCCGTGTCTGAGCGGAGGATGAGGGCTTCGCTCGCTGAGAGTCCGCCTTCCCCCGTCTTAGTCCTGCTCTGCTCGGAGGAGCGGCTTCCTCGCCCCTCCTGTTTGGGCGAGCGGTTCTCCTGTCGGTGTTTGGAGGCTGGAGACATGGGCCGCGCACCGGACATCAGGTTCCCTCGCTCGCCTAAACGTTAATAATTTAAAAAATTGTTACACCACAAAAGTGGACTTAATTACGGGTTAACATGTGGCCATTTCACTCTACACACAAAAAAATCAAAACCTGCATAAAATAAAACACTGGAGCATTGAATCTAGAAGGTTAAATGAAATGAAAGGAAGAAAGACAGAAAACTGATTCTCATAGAAAAGAGTGAGTGATATATTTTCTGATTATTATTATTATTATTGAAGACTTTTAATTTACCAGCTGGGGAATATCTCCCACAACTTTGTCCGTCTACTTTTGTACAGGATAAACTCTTGAATGGATGAAGACAGCTGGTGGGTTATGGAAAAAGCTGATGAACGATGGATGCCAGACCAGGCCTCTAGACCTCTACCGCTAATACAGAATCCAGCCTTAGTGATTGGGATTCCAAAAGTTGAATTGACAAGAAGTCTAGTAGCCACAGACACACATTTGGAGTCATTAGCTTTCATCCATTTTTCTTATGCGTTAAGACAAGTCTTACTGAAGGGCCACAGTTTTAGAGCTAACAGAGAAACCCTTCAGATCTTTGAACAGGTTGCGTCCAACAGACTCAGACAGATGAGTGGCTGATTTCTCTTTTTAATATTAACACCATTAATTTATAATTTTCCAAACATTTCCCTGCTTATTTATTATGTTTAAATTTACAACTTGCCTCATCAATGGTTATTCATTTTTAACACCATATAAGCACTATTTATTTTGTATTTGTTGTACATTATTTGTTAAGTCGTCCAAGCTTCACTCACCACTGTTAATTGTTCTATAGATGCTGTTTGTGATGTGTGTGTGTGTGTGTGTGTGTTCTTTTGCTCTGCTGTCATGTATGCAAACTTTATTCATACTGATATTTGTACACTAATGAAGTTCCCCAAGGATAAATAAAGTTTTTGGTTTTTTTTGTTGTTTTTTCTGGAGTTCCTTCCCACCCTCTGTTCAGTCTGAGGGATGCATTGCATGCTGTGATTACCCACCCTTTTGCCTGAGAGCGACAGATGAGAGAGCAGTGCCATGCCCAGCCACTGACACGCTGCTTTTGTGCACGCGCTCACGAGAAGCAAGGCTGCGAGATGAACCATCTACAGCGGAAAACAGTGGAGCAGGTAATAAAAAAAAAATAAAAAAAGGAAGCATTGAAATGCAAGAGGGACGCCACAGAGAGAAAGACAGGAAGCACAGAGAGGCAAGTCATGAAGGTGAAATAGGAAATAAAGATTTAAAGGTAAAATGTAAAGAGTAATGACAAAGATTAATGAAACAGAAATGTAGAGAGGATCACTTATAGAGAAAGAACAGAGAGAGTACATAGCCCAGGAGGTGTTTGTGCTATCAGTTTCATATCATATATGTAGTTTGTTTCCTCCCCTCATGCGGAACATTTGGGATGCCACCAGATGAAAGTTTCCATCTTTGTCACAACAACAAAACATTTAGGATTCGCTCCACTTTATGGCACACAAATCCTTTTTGTGTTGAGTAGATTTAAAGGATCTCAGAGACAAAAATCCATTGTTTTTCACAGCCTAATGCTTAATTATATGCATCATGTTCATAGATCAAAGAAAGTAATTGAAGCAATCTATAGAGAGTAAACATAGGGCAAGACTGATGACATGACACGAATGTGATAAGTGAACTGTGTGGTAAATCCACAAATTGAAGCAAAGAAATTTGCTCTTTTTTTTTTTTTTAGATCTTTGAGACACCTTCTGGAGCTCTGTAAAGAAATGACCACCGTATAAAAAATTAAAAAAAAGATTCACAAAACCAAGAAAGACAGTAGCAATACGAAGAAGAAGTCGACAGGGAGAAAAGAGAGCTACACAGGCTGGAAAATGTACACACACACAAACACTGTATTTGATCCTGTTTTTACATAAAGTCGTTTAAATTGTATTTGAATAACCCAGAAAACTCATTTTTTTTATAATTCCATGATAAAGCTGATTTTTATAAGAGGACCTAACCACTATTTTGTCATTTTTGCGGTGAAGCTCTGGCTGGTTGAGGCAGAAAATGACACAAGTTGTTAATCAAGGATGAAATATGCAGATCTCACATTAAAGCAGCAAAGAAAAAGATGAGAAAAACAAGAGAAAGCTGACTGAACAAGAGAGCAAGCAGAAAAAATAAGCGACTTAGCTT
Source organism: Labrus mixtus (assembly GCF_963584025.1). Lineage (NCBI taxonomy): Eukaryota > Metazoa > Chordata > Actinopteri > Labriformes > Labridae > Labrus > Labrus mixtus. The sequence continues at coordinate 4,367,353 of NC_083624.1, forward strand.
ATTACAGCACAAGGAATATACCTTTAACAAGACGTTTAGTCTGGGATTAAAGTTTGAAATCTTGTTTTCTAAAAACTCCAGTTAGTGCATGACAAGGTGGTTTTCCCTTGGTTTGTTCTTTAAAATCAAGATTCAAACATTTAAAAATAGACACCGTAGCTTGTTAAGTATATTGTTGTATAATAGAACATAATATGGTGTGTCCTGTGTCAAACATCACCTATAGAATCATTATAGAACAAAACAGAAAGGAAAAGGTTCGACACCTTTGCAAAGCAAGCGCTGTCAGAAAGCAGGACAGACTTACTCAGAAGCTGTGGTTGTGGCTGAGACAGTTGGGAGGGGGATTGTCCAAACACAAATGGGCTGTGGACAAGGGAGGAGGAGGGAGGAGGTTGGGCGGCTTGCTCAAATACGGAGGAGGAGGAGGGAGCTGCTGAGAGGAAGGGCCCAGACTGAATGGAATTCAGTATGGCGCTCAGCCGGTCACCTGCAAACATGGAGACAGAGGATGGGGAAAAACTACAGCTTGTGCTATGGTTTGAGGTTTCCATAGGGGGGTGGGGGTGGGTGGTGGGGGTAAGACTCATTCAGGGTGTGTTTTCTCTGTCATTCAGTCACTTGACAAATGGGAGGAGCTATTTTGTGCTTCCATGTTCCAAGAAGTGAAGCCCACTATTTTGTTCTCTGTTCGGATGAGCGTTCAAAAAAAGGAGAGGACGGGCCTACTGTTTGACTGAAAAGTCAGGAGGTACGAGCTTCCTTTGCTGACTCTGCGTAAGGCAAGTTGAAGCTTGAAGATTCGGGCTTTGTGATAACCTGAACTGGTAAGAGAAATTCAGAAGCCGTAGTTTAGAGGCGTTTTCTTCCAAAGTCCAGTTATTAAAGTTGTTGTGAGGTTTGCGGAACAAAACGGACAAAAAAAAAAAAAAATCACATTGTCATCCCTTTATGAAGGTAAAAATGATGTCAGAGCAACTTATTAGCTGTCTAACCTGCAAGCGTCTGAAGTAATAGAATACTTCCAAGAGCCGAGGCTCCTCCCATTTAGCATCTCTATTTGGGCAAAGGATATAGAGAGGGAGGGGCAGGGAGGGTTCTCTGCTTGATACAGTCTATTTCTAAAGAGAAGAGGGTCCTCAGATGAAGTCTTGTATGTTCTCTGAGACCTTTCTCCATATTCTGCACGTTCAGCTGACACTGCATCAGGCATCATTCAAAGGTTCTCAGATACAAAACCCAGTCACTGAGTCGTTTTTTTGGGCCAAAAAAAAAAAGAGAGAGACTGCTTTGTTAAAGCACAGCTGGGAGAAATGGACCATCATGGGTTGCTCAGAGTTTGGCTCAGGCTGCCGTCTCATGCTGACCGGGCTGAATGGATTCATTTTGCCGCCGTAAAAGCATGACTGATTCATCCAAAGTGTTGTTCAAAAAAGTGAGACGGAAACAAACCAAGAAAATGTTGGTTTCTTAAAGAAGATGCAACGCACCTCAAGAGGTGGTGTTGAGGAGAACGAAAGCTGAAAAGGTATGAATTCATCTCCATGTCAGACGTGTGGCTTCATCCATAAACAGCCTATTTAAGTCTAAGGTCTGTCCTGCTCAAGTGACTCTGAATGAAGTCACCTTTGAACATGTCATGGCTTAATATGAGCTTTTTTGGTGAAGCTGACATATTAAGTTTAATTTCAATCCCACCCAACTGCAGTGGGACATGCATAGATTCACATTTAGTGTATTTGAGCATTATCCAGACACGTACAATGACAATAAATGGAGTCTTTGTTTTTACTTAAACTATAAGCAGTGAAAGAGAAACTGTGTATAATGAGGTTTAGCCATGGTTAATTCTTAAGCGGGGCTGTGTGCGAACAGGTCAGCCTCTTTTCTTTAAGGGTTAAAGAAGAGATGGGAGGTAGGCCATCTGAAGGACATTTGACAGAGTGTCAGCAGGACATACAGGGAAGACGGTTTATAGAAAGATTTGGGGGCCAGCCAATCTTGGACAGTGTGGCGGTCAGAAGTGATGAGTTCATTCAGGTGGTGTTTTCAGTGTTAAACAATATTCTTAGAAAACAATGATTATGTTAATGATCAAATGTTCTACAAGAGACTAAATTAAGGCAACAAAAGGGGAACGAGTGAATCACAGATGTGTGCATGGTCATTGGTGTTGGACTAGCCCACAGTACCCAACCTGTGGTTTTCTAAATGATTGGAAGCACATTGACTGGCCCATGCACACACACACACACACACACACACACACACACACACACACACACACACACAAACACACTTACAGGCATATATGCCTGACATAGCAAAGATGTGAGGCATGAAATAACAGTAAAAAAGACTTAAAAGCATGCATAAATAAAAAGAGATAACAGACCGGTGACTGACGACTCGATTGACTGACCCATCCTAGATCACAAATAACTTGTGGCTGCTCTTCATCATTATCATTGTTTTAATAAAAGAGTAAAAGATCTGTGTCTGCATAAAAACAAAGATGGTGGTATGTACCCAAAGACTTATTTTATGCAGATACAATTCTATGCCGAGGATGGGACAGTGTACCAAACTGCTGTGAGGAAAGTCTCAGACTAAAGAATGGGCAGTAGTCAGTTGTAGTGAAGCTCAAAACAAAGAAGGAATTTATCAAGACAAGAGTGCAGGGTGGTGTCAGAGGTGAGGTGTAAATACATAGGTATACATCAGTACTGGTTAAACATTCATCATCACTCCAAATCTTTGGCTAAAGACGAGAATATACAGGATAAAACAAAGCCAGTGTCGAAAGAGAAGTGATATAAAGATTAAGGATCTTTTTTTTAAATGTCCCTCTTTAATCTTTACATTAGGTTGACCTTACCTTTGTTGTTGGAGATGCCGTAGTCGAAGCCCTGTGCACCGTTCGCAGTTGCGGCCCTGTTGAAGGCCTGCACAGAGAAGGGGCTGGGTGGTGGGGTCTGAGCCCCGTGTTCAACAAGTACTTGTTCTACAAGAGCAAAGATAAAGAATGTTATTTTTACACTTTCTGAACTATTTTGAAGGTAAAAAAAAATAAAAAATGATCTCTGTGATTTTGCTCACCGTCATCATGACGTAGATACTGATTCCCTCCGCGGTCCCTGGCCAAAGACCAGGCCTCGCCCTCATCGCTCTCACAGAACTCTACTACACTGTTCTTATCCAGTTGCACCCACGTCCCCTCTGAGTTGACCACCTGATACACAAACAACACTATTTATCCATACTCACACACCCTATCAACAGTTCTCTATTTAAAAAAAAAAAAACAGTCAGTCATTATTCATTTTAACCCCAGTCAGTGCAATCATATTGTTACTGTGCAGAAACATGACACAATGTCTTTAACAGTAAATCAAATACATGCAAACATTCAATTTATCTCATTAACACATTAAAAATCCAAAGCAGCAGATCACAGGGTTTTGATTTTGTGTATCAGCAGACACTGCAGGACAAAACCAATGGAGCAAAACTTGCTCTAATAGCGTATTGCATGGTAAATGCATGAGGTTGTTTTTTTTCTCAATTTCCTAACATACATCATTTTTGATAAACAAGACAAAGACGGAGGTATTAGTATGTGCAGGCTGAAACTCTCAGATCCACACAGGGCATTCCAGTACAGGCTCAGAGAGGAAACTATTGAACAGCATGACACACCACAGCAGCCATTGAATGGTCATTTCCAAAAAAAAAAAAAAAAGTGGGGAAGGCTCCGCTTATCACCAGGCAAAGAGACGAAGTTATTGAAAGCATTTTTTTTTTTTTCCAAGAAAGTCACAATCAAGGCACAGAGAGGCTCCAGCAAATTAGTGATCAGACTTCCACTGATAAGTCTCAAGGCGGCTGATCATGACCCCCCTGAAACTGCAATGGATTTATAAAGTTGAAATTAGTAGGTCAAGAAAGCACGCGGAAAATGTTGCAGCCACAGGAGCTGATAAGCCCTCAATGAGAGGAAAAGATACAGAACACACACCCACACCCCAAATCATCTGGTGTATTACTATCAGAAAGAGAGATTACATCCTTTACATTCAAATCAATTCAGTTTATTAAAGAGGGAGCTCTTCATTAAGGCCAACACCAACCAACATTAACTCAGGTACATTAGGTGATCTGAACAGACTGACTTATTCAACTGCAGCCACAAAAAAAAAAAAAAACATTGCATTATTTGGGGTGAGTGCGTACCTCGCCTATGGCCTTGACCTTGTTGCCAAGAACTAACATTCCAATGGGGATACCCCTAAGGTTTGGGCAGCTTCTGATGTTGTGACCAGAGGGGCCGGTCTTCACTACCTTATAAAGCCCCGGGCCGCCGCCCTGCCCTGCCCTGTTCTGCACCCGAATGGGGGCCTCGTGGGAAGGGCAGCTGCTCACCTCCTTTATGTTCTCCTCCGATTGGCCCCTGACCTCCTGCAAGAGGTGAGAGCATGAATTAGAGCCAAAAAAAAAAAAAAACAGGAACACAACAACATGCTGCAAAAAAAATTGTAAAAGATCAGGATAAGGTGTTGTCTATTTAAGTAGCTAAGTATCGTGCTAAAGAGCTACTGGTAGCTGTGTAGCAGGGGGTTGTAAAAGATGAGGAATGCTGAGCAGCCCTACACATATATAAAATTTACGCGTTTAGGATATTGGCCTTTATCCAATATTTACTGAACTTCTTTGAATTGCCTTGAAAGTGCCTTTTTGTTTGGCCTTCAAAGGTGTGAAAAGATAAACTTTTGTAGATATTTGCATCTTTTTAGAGAGTTAGATGAGACAACTCATACCAATCTCTTTCCCGCGTCACCGCTTGTGTATTTCATATTCACTGTACTAATACATAGACTGTATAAAAAAAGATGGATGACTTGACAGCTCCTCAAAAGTGAAGCCAAAACAAGCTTCCGCAGCTGACTGGCTGCAGTGAAGGTTAACAGTTGGGACAATGGTCCAACTAGAAAATCAAAGTAAACGTCAAATACGTTTTTTTCTAAAACATTTTCTTTTGTAATTGCAGTAAGTTCTTATTATGCTGACTTAAAGGCTTTATATGCAATTTTTTGATCCAGCAGATGTCGCCCTTGAGCACCAGCATGAAACCAAAACAACTTGCGCTGCATTGTTGTGTTAGCATGCTAATGCTAGCGATCTTTATTATGCTCGTATCTTCACACTGCATGTAAATTTACCTGAAATGAGCGTGATCTAGAAACACAGTTAAGCAGTGAGTACAGTATGTTATTCTTCTTTTCTCTAGTCCCTCAATTAAACAACTTTTATTTGCGAGGGGAGGAGTCAGCCGGCCGTCCAACCGATGTAAACAAACTGAAGATAGGACTCTGAAAACTCTGAAAACATCACAGACAGTGGGACTCGGGTGTTACACTCATTGTAGACAGTCATGACTCACAGAGTTATTTCAGAGGAGATACTTGATTTCTATTATATTTAAGTGTGAAAAATCACATATAAAGCCTTTACGTTTGATTGCTCACTTTTCTGGGAAGTTTAGTTTACATTTTTTTAATTGATGTTAAGAAAGTATTATACTTCTGTGATTGACAGCTCTGTTGACAAATGTTGCTCCGAAGGCACTGTGTGCACCGGACTAGCAGAGTAAGGGGGGGAACGGTGTGAGGAAACACACTCACACAGCAGGTCCCATGAGTGTCTGCTTCACACGATACAAAAATCTGTTATTCTGCGGAGTGTGCCGATCTTAAGGATCTTTGCAGTTTTATTGGTTTAAGTTTGGATGTGTTTTTTTTTTTTTGGGGGAGGGTTATTAAAAAAGTGTGGGATGTCAGAACCGCAGCAGTCTTCAGCGCAACTCTGGCTTGAAATGAGGTCATCAAAGTCAGCACCTGTAGCAGAGGTATTGTGGCTTCTATTTTGGAGGTTGAGACCAGTCGTCCATCTTTATACACAGTCAATGGGACAGATTTGCGAGTGGTATCATTTTTTCTTTTTATCTAACTCTCATCAGAATGAAAATAACATTACCCAGAATATCAAACTGTTCCTTAGAACTACACAGCCATTTTTTAGATAAATAAAACTCTTGCATCTTCAACAGAAATATGTAATATTCCAAAAGTTTGTTTTGCCTCCGATATTAAAATGTAACTTTTGTATAAAAGCTTTTCTCAAAATGTAGGAGCCAGGTACTCAACACAAGAATTCAACACTCCAGTCAGCACTGTAGTGAAGTAGTTATATGATTCACATTAAGTTGAACATTCACTCGTTTTCATACAGTCTAAGGGGAGGCATGCTATGAAACACAGGGTTACAGGACTGGATTTGTAAGACAGGCCTGTCAAACACCTCATGCAACAGACTGGACATTAGTATCTTCAACCCCATGCAACATTCAAGCTTGAACTGTTATTACTTCAAAAATCCAAAATGTGATCACTGCAGGAGTCTATGGGACAGTGGCTGCTGACATATGTTACTGTCACTAGAACAGACAACCATGCAACTGTGGGTCAACCTTTTACTTTAACACTGTGAGGAGGCTATAACGTCACAAGGGGTTCAAGAGGACAAGTAAAGCAACAGATAGACGATACGCTATGGGGCAGTCAAGCTATGTATCCCTCCTTGATATAGAACTCACCTGTGGTGGGAATTTAGTTAAAGGGGTCCACGACAAAAAGCCGATATCTCTGACTCCTTGGCTAGCGTTAAAGACATTCTGAGCAACAGATCGTAAGACAGTCAAGAAACAGTAGACGACTCCGCAGAGGAGGGAAAACAGGATGGGGGAAGACGCTTGTGTATTTTTTTGGAAGAAGGAAAAAAAAAAATACTGGCTTGGTTCCTCTGTAAATTCCAGCTTCAGAGGTGATTTGAGAAGGTAAAGAAGAGAAGACGGACTCTGACTGGTGTCCGATTGGCCAGATAGTGAAATAGTGGATCCGTGACAAAAAAGAGGCCATGAGGAATACAGGCAAAGCCTGTCAAATGTTGGTACACTTTTACAGTTAGTGTAGGATCGAATGCTTCGAGGGAATACAAAACCCAGTTGCAGGGGCAGAAAAAATAATTGACACTTCACTCCAAACACCGCAGGGTCATTATTTCCAAATCCACAACCAAATAAAGGACAGAGTTGAAACTTCCAAAAAAATTCCCCACTTGGATGATGTAGTGTGTCATGCTGTTCAGACAGAGACCTTACATGGAAGCCACCTAGCGCCTAAAGCATCCCAATGCACAGGTGGAATTGTGGAGCAGTAGAGGTACAATTTCCCTTCAAAACTTTTTGTTGACCAGTGATTGCTTCATGACAGAAAACCACCTAGAATTTAAAATATCATCTTGAAGTATTTTTTCCCTTTTCTTAAAAAACACCCAGTCTGCATTTGATTTGTGCTGCGTTTTATGGCGGTTTTTTCAGGCATGGAGCAAAATGTGAGGGAAACTCTTTAATCACATGCTTTGGTGTTTGAGTGTTTATGAATTGTGATTGAGAGGCAATGAGGAAACGAAGACTCGACAGTGCAGACTAAACCAACTTCACCACAGGATGAAATTGCTCCTTTACTCCCGTTAATCATTGTCTGTCAATTCCTGCATTGGGTTTCACTTCAATGCACGACACATATACTACCTAATGCATGTGACCACTGTTCAAGTGTTGTGTCCATCTAAACACATGATGGTCATGTTATGATCCATTTTCTGCATTAAAACATGAATTAATGCATGCAGGCTCCAGGCTGCTGTTCCTGTGCACAGTGTGTTAGTGAAAGTTTCATACTCAGTGCTGCTTTAGTAGTAATTCATGCAAGAGAATTTACAGTTATACTCTGGTTAAGTTCTTAATGCGCCATGCTTAGAGTACATTTGGGGAATTTGGTGCCAAACACCAGGAGACCTTGAAGAACCCTTATCATTAAACAACAAACTGGACCTCTGAGCTTTTCCCCAAATGAACAGCACAGGAGCCTCTGCCATATTTAAACTGAGACTGACCGCTCGCCCGGCAGGCCTTCTTCTACTTACGTCGGCTGGGACCAGTAGGCTCCTGCCCAGGTGCTGGTTAAAAGAGAGGCACCAGGCTTCAGTGTACCCATTCATGCTGGGAACATACTTCTTTACTGTTTCATCATTGAGCCTGAGCCATACACCATCATCATTGTGGATCTATGGGAAAACAAGCAACAGGGCAGAGCAGAGCCGTGCCTTCCTGTTACCATGGAAACAGGATGGGCAGTGCCCTCACAAACACACATTCAGCACTTCTGAGGCCGCAGGAAAGTCTCAAGTCCAGATAGAGGAGAGAAAGTTGCAGTTTACGATTGATTTAGGTAAGATCTAGTGATGATAGTGGAGTGAAGGTATTATGCAGGACTGGCAACTATCCTGAATCTGTGTTGCCCAACAGTGCAACAAAGAACTAAAGGAGTGAAACAATTTGGATTTATACTGCCGGCATTCAAGCCTTTCATGTAGCTTCAGAGTGCTTTGCAAGAGTATGAAGCAAAATAAAGTAAGAGCAACAAATTGATAAGCTTTAAAAGAAAGAAGTTATCATTAATTTAGCGAGGTTATAAGACAAAAATCAAAGAAGCCATTAAAAAGAAGACTTCGTAGGGCTAATAATCAACAATAAAAATTATGATTACAATACTTGTGATTTCATTCCTACTGATTTAAAGAAGAGTAGGCAAGAAAAAAAAAAGAATTAAAGTAGAAAGTGCTGCAGCTACCATATGTATATAACGTAAAGATATTCTGCCTGGTTTACAATCAATTACCTCGTCAATGAAAGTGATGGTGCCATTGACATGCACTATGCCTATCTGTTCACTCTGCAGCGAGGGGTGACTACGCACACGCAGGCCTGCGCTGTCCTTGGACACAAATTTGCGGACCTGAGAGAAGCAGAAGGGAGATGAAGACCGTGAGCCGCAGGAGCAAAGAATAGTAAGACAGTCAAAAGGGAAGGGAAAAAAAAAAAAAAAAAAGGAAAAGTCAAGAAGGTGCAGCAGGAGGAAAAGAGGAAGCAGGATCAGTGACAGTTGGAGATTGCATGCTTTTCCTCACACAAAGCCCGCTTCCAAATACACACAAGAAAACAGCGAAAGAAGGGAAAACTCTAGGAGCTTAATTTTCAGTAGCAGCAGTTGTTTTTAAATTCATACTGGTGCTTGGAAAATGGAATTTATGACGCCAATACTTTTGCTTGTTTCCCCATTATGGATTGTAAAATAAAAAAATACCACAAGTTTCACAAAATGATGATGACTGCAACATGTCTGATGTTGGCTTCCTGGACAATTAGCATTTATTGTAACGTCCAAATTTCTCTTTTGATATTCCTCACAAACAAATTCTGCAGTTTGAATGGAAGATTACAGGCTGAGATACAGAGCCACTAGTGATTATTTTAAAATGCACATTCAAACCAGAGTAGAGTAAAAAAAAAACTAAAATAAAAAAGCCAATGAGAATATTTTGAAATAAATGGCAGCAAAAAGGTAAAAGTCTGGCAGCCCTGGTTTCAGTCTGCTTAGTTTTAGACAGATATCTGCCCCTTCATGCCTCACCAATTTGTCCACTTTTCTACAGAAACCTATCATCTTCCCCTGACAGCATCCAATCATTTTTTTTGTGTCCATTGCTTTTTATGGACCAGCATTTGTTCCGCTTGTCTGAGCAACAAACCAAAAGAAGGAGGTAGAAATGGCTAAAAGCTGCAACAAAAAAAAAAACAACTCTTATAACAAATAACTGAAAATGGCAAAACCAACAACCTTTTTCATAATTACAATAACAAGTCCTTGTTCAGGTGTACATATAGAAATATTGCTGAGTGAAGCGTTTAAGAGTTAAGTTGAAGTGTTAATAGTGTACAAGACAGGACGAGTTGTTTCACTTCATTTGTATTTGGTGGGTGATTTCAAGCATGCATGCCTCGCATATGTGTGTGTGTGTGTTCGCATGTTCATGCCACTGGTTGGTTAATCAGAATAAGAAAGCTCACCTTGCTGGGCTGAGGTTCAGCCTTTGGTTTAACCATCTGAGTGCCAGGTGGGATCATGCCTTTGGGAGCATCTTTGACTTCTACCTCTAAACCAGCATCTGAAAGAAGAAACAGCTCACAGCTTCACACCTCGGTGCACCGTCCACTCAGGAGGCATTTACATTCCAGTATGACAATTCATCAAAATGCATAGTAGCTGCCACAAGATACATCCCTTTAAGTAATAGTTATCTATGTGTTCCCTTTATTAACAGTAGGGAAATACTTCAGGAGAAACAGGGATATTCTAACAGACTTTGACAGCCACGTACCTATTTCAATGCCATCTATGGTGACATGGATCGTATAGAGGCCTACAGCTCCCGGAGTCCAGTTTGCGCTGTAGGTCCCATCAGTGTTGGCACGAATCAGCATGTTCTCACTGGGTCTGTGTGGGATATAAATAATTAAATAGATTGCATCTGAACTGGTTCTCTTTGTTTAAGCTTGAGAGGCGGCTGTGGATTCGAGAGTCGAGCGTCTCTCAGGGGAACGTCAGGGCTTCGATCCCCAGCTCCTGCAGCAACATGTCCCATGTGTCCTTGACACACAGAGACTCAGCCCCAAGTCCCGCTGCTTCGGCGGCGAGGTATGAATGTGTATGAATGGATTTGTTACTACTGATGGACACATCACATAGCAGCCTCTGCCATCAGCGTGTGAATGTGTACGTGTGGCACCATTTACTGTCTCGCTAACTTACCTCTTTGGTGTTGGGGAGGCAAAGCGCAGCTCTTCAAATGAGTAGTTTTCATATGCCTGAAATAGACAAAGAGCAGGAGTATGAAGGTACCAACAATATTTATCCAATTTTGGAAATTACAAAAAGTAAACCATGTTGATGTTCACTGAACCAAAACCGTATCTATTAATAGGTCAATCAATCTCAATCCCTTGCAAACATCGTGAAATATGTTTCTATAGGAATCATCACAGGTGAGATGCTGAGTGAGTTCAGGCCCTGTCACATGAGGCTGACCTTCATCATGGTAATCGCAATGTATCGAGCCTCTTTCACGATCATGGGCTCGTACGTGGCCTCCAGCTTGGGCATGGGCAGACCTCCAAAAGTCAGGTCAGGGCCAGACGACGAGGGAGAGGAGCTCCCAGGTAAACGCTGCAGCTTCTTCATATTGTCAGGCTGCATCGACTTCTTCTGCGAGACAGGCACAGCTTTCACCTCCACCTGAGGATTCAAGAGATAAGAAACTTAAGTCAGAGGTAGTAGTTAGAAGTTTCATTTCTATGAATATTGATCTCACAGAAGCAGAAAAGCCTCAACACTCGTTCTGACCTTCATGTTGGGGACATGCACAACATCCCCATACTGGTCTTTGGTCTGTACGACTACAGTAGCTGGCCATCCACAGCGTATGTCATCTTTGTTCAGGATCAGAGATGTCTTCTGGGGGTCTGCGTAGGAGTCTGGCTGCAGCCACCTGGACGGTAGAAAAAAGAAAAAACAAGAGAGAGATGGTATTCAATTGTTTTCTTTTAACAAGTGAAGCACAGCAAAACGTAAGATGCACAAAAGGGAAAATGCACAGTTGATATTTTTGCTCTGGTCGGGATGAATAAGAGAGACTGTGCACATTCACCTAGCCAGACGTCCACCACTGGAGTTCTGCACACAGGTGATGAAGTCCTCGAGGAAAGAGTGCTCGTTGGTTTGGAGGTGCAGGGGGAGATTCCCCTCCAGGGCCTCCAGGATGGTGGGGGAGTGAGACAAGGCCAGACCCTTCCCCAGGATCCCTGAGTGGGACTTACACACCTGGGCGAGGTGAAAGGAAATAAGAATTATGTAGGAGGAATGTGTAGACGTCCTTTATAGATAAAACAATAGGTTTAAAAGAGTACATTTGAATTAAAGAGATGCCACACCTGAAGAGAGGCTTCCTCGAGAATCTCCAGATCCTCCTCCAATTCATTGCCTAGAATTAAAAATACAAGAATGAGCAATGAAGCTAAGGATGGTTCATTTACTCCCAGTGTTTACAACTTTAACAGATCAAAAAAAAAAAAAAAAAGTTTTCATAAAATAAAAACAGCAAATTCCCACATCCAGTGTTTTCCATACCTATGGGAAGGGCCAGATCTTTCTTCATCAGAGCTGCAGCACACACACTGCCCAGGTAGGCCAACTCTTTCTCAAGCAGGATGGTTCCCTAAAAGGATGCAACTGTTTTAATAGTGTCGGTACCATTCTTTGTGTTATTATGTTTGTGTCTGGGTAGGTTCTCAGTCATCCAGGTCATGGTAGCTAGAAATGGTAAGCCTCTGCGCTAATGCTAATGATCCACAGAGGCTTAAATTTCCAGCTCCGTCCACCAGATTTAGAACTGATGAAGCCTTTCAGAGGAGAGATGAAACGTCTTTAAGATCTTCAACCAGTCCAGTAGCCTTTGGATCAAGCTTTGAATATTATGTTTGTGCATATCTATTTTGTTTTTGTTGAACTCTTGACCTTATTGAAAATGAGGGCATGCACTTCATGATCCTTCAACATTTGAAACAAAGGTTCAATGAATGAAAAATGTCTATATATATATATTTAGGTTTATAAGGAAGGTGGTTTAAGTCACAGTAAGCATTGTTTCTGCCTGGTATGAATGCAAAACATTCACATTTTACCAATAACAAATTGAGTTCTGAAAGACTGCATGTACCTCATCAGGACCAGGGTTGAATTCGTATCCAACCGCCACACACTTGAAGCCATAAAAGCAAGCTTTCTCATCTTTGACGTAGTCTGAGGCCGTTTCCAGCGAGAACAGAACTTCATTTCCTGAAAGCAGAGATGTAAAAAAATGTAAGATGGAAAAAAGAAACGGGTGGGAGCAGTTTTGCAGGTAATTATTGGTAAGCTAATGGCCGCATGCTGCTGCAGGGGAGGATAGTAAAGCGTCATGAACAAGATTACAGCACATTCAAGAACAATAAAGATGAATGAACTACCACTGAGTTCCAGGAATTATAGTTTAACACTTAAATCATGCTACATTTATATTCCATATTTTATCCTAATTATTATAAAATGTTTGCCTTTCATTGCTCGGTATAGCTCCTGGCTTTCTTAGTTTTTTTTTTGTTAAAACAGCAAAAGGAGCTTTGGGCAGCCGAGTCTGCTATTTTTGTATCCTTTGAGATGTGTAGCATCCCAGACTGTGAACTACAAAGCTCTTAAGAGGGTGAGAGGAAGTGCTTCTGCCTTACAGGCGGAATTGGAGGCTGAATGTTGCTTGGGAACAACTCGCTACCTCCTACCCAGATTGTGATTAGAGATGACAAATATTCTCTCCACATTGCACAGCTATAGGTAGAGGACAAAAACAACTGAGATGCAGAATATACCTGATACTTTTAATAAATTCACCTTTTGGTTACAAGTCTGAAAAGCACCTTTAATTGCAGAAGAAATGTTACATGCAATTAAAGAGCTGATGAACTTAAATATCAGGGAAGTGCAACATCTTAAGTTTCTTGCTCAATATCAAATCAAGCTTCTTAAGTAACTAACAGCACAAAACTACATTTGTAAACTATACTTTTGTATCTTCAAAATAAGGCAATGTCTTGTTTCTTACATCAATTCTTCGACTTAATATTTGTTTCTCTCATATCTGTCGATAAATGTTTAAAGGCCTTTCTTACCTGGCAGAACGAGGACGGTTGTTGGCCAGCCTGTGGAGCCGGAGAACTTCTTGAGCTCAGTCCAAGTGTTGATGGTGTCGTGGATCAAAGGTTTCCCCCCCAGGCTTGACAGGTGGAGGGTCCGGCTGGGGATGAGCAGGCGAAGGACGTCTTCTGGCTGTGCAGTCCCACACTGAGGATCGAATTCAATGGTGGTCCAGCGGACACAGTCGGGAAACATTACCTGAGACGAGATGAGAGGCAGAAGATGAGGTAATGTGTTGATTGTGATTTTGTCTTCTTTAGTTACTTCTTAGGCAATGAGCATGTGTAGGAAACCCTACCCTGTATTGAGTGACGCCTGCTTGTTTGTAAGGGTGGTCACTCTCTATGACCGAGTAGTGGTTGGAGGTGGTGCACGCTGACAGGCCCTGCTCAGGCTGGTTGCCGGTCGTGCTGTCTGTTGACTGGTTGGGGTTGAAGGTGGGAGGGGCATATTTTTGGTTGAGGGCAGAGACAGCGGGTAGCAGCTCCTGAACGAGACCAAAGACCTCAACAGCAGCCTGGAGGAAAAAAAGGAAGGGCCATTTTTAAATAAAACAGCAAAATAATTAGTGATGAAATGTTTGTAATCTTATATGTCCCACCTTGGGTACAGAAGCAGCTACAGGGCCGATGTAGGCCAGGATGAGGGGCAGGAGCATGGAGAACAGACTGGAGGAACTTAGCAGCTCAGGTATATCATCCACTGGAGATAATTAATGACACAAATTAAAACAGATAAAGGTCTATACCATTACCATTTTATTTTTGGCTTTTTTAATACAGGTGTGAGTTTGTGATGCTTACCATCAACAGCAAAGGCTCTGTGGAGCAGGTCCTTAGCAGCTCTGACCACAGCACTGACCACAGACAGAGCTCTGCTACAGTTCTTGTCCTCCTCGTTGGCTTTGCTCAGCAGCTGAGACTGGAGATCCCCATCATACTCACTCCTTCAGACAGAAGAAAAACATTTTAAGTGAAACACCGACCAAATACTTCAGTGGCCTACAAAAATCAAAAAAAAAGAAAATGACTGGCTTTGTGTTAACCTGTAGTAGAGAATCTGAGGGATTTGTCCTCTGGTCTGGTTGGTCCCGTTGCTGCTCAGACTGCAGGTGCTGAATGTGAAGGACACGCCATCAGAGCACTGCACCGTGGTCATGCCTCCATCTCCGTTAGCTGTCCGGCTGCCGTAGTTTCGCAGTCTGACAGCATACTTTACCCCCTCCTACAACACAGTGAATGAATCAGTGAGATTATTTGCATTCTAACCTAAACCAACAAAAAGTAAGTAGCATAAATTTAGAAAATAGCTACAGCATGTTACACCTTAACATTTGGATCTTCTTTTTTTCCACAATTCATTATTTAGAAGAAAGAAAAGGCCGTGCAGTTACGCAGAGAATAAACAGTCTGCAATGAGAAGTGTTTCAGCAAACAGAGCTTTTCTTGAAACCTGTTTTCTTCTCAATATCCCTGTTATCATTTTTTGTAGAAATATGCATCATATCAAATGCTCATTGACTATATACATACACTACAATAAAGACTGATGTGTGTTTCAGTGAATGCATATTGCATATGTTTGGGGACAGTTCAATAAGTTTTCTAAATTTAAAAGCGGCACATGAAATTAAGGAGCAAAATCAAACAAATAAATGGAAGAAATAGCAAAAATTTAATTGCAGAATTGCAGCATTACATAAATGTTTTCATTCCTACAGATGCTATATACCTTGAGTGGCACAGCTTTGTCCATGCGTATCTCTGCAATGTCAGTGGGAGTGTCATCCGTGCTGTAGGTGCCCTTCACCAGCTCTAAGGATGTCCATCTGTGAGAATGCGCCGAGTCCCCTGGGTGCTCTGTCTGCGCCTGGGGAACAAGATGTGAAGATGATGAAGTCATGTAAAAACTGGTGCAGCAATAATACCAGAAACACATGAAACACATTGGTATGAACTGAGACGATCTTTCATAACTTACATCATCAGCCAGCACCTCCAGTTCATACTCGTGGATGCCCCCTCCTCCGTACACGCACACGCCGACCAGCACAACGCCCGGCTTGTCCACCGTCATACAGATGGCATCCGGGGAGCCATTGCCTGTGTTCCAACTGCGGCCCTGGCTTGTTTTGGTGAAACGGTTTGGAGACGCTTTCACAGAGTGGAGCGAGTTCAGCCCATCAACCTAATAAACAAGAACACAAAAAGACATGTAGCCAAAACATGCTGATACAACCACACAGGGCTGGTTGGAACATTTATGGCAGAAACAAAACGCCTCTACTGAAAGATTTTGCTTGTTTCACTTTATATTTTATGTCTTATTCCCATAGACTTTAATTTTAATGGAACAAAGCCAGAGTGACGTCAGCCATCTGTTTCTGCAGGGGGGCTTTGGACTCCCATCGATGGCTGCCTGTCACCATGCTGAATATGCTGTCTCACCTTAACAGCAGTCAATCTAACCACAGGCTGAGAGCTGGAGCTGAGGCGGGTTTTAAGCCTCTTGACATTCTGTTACATCGTGCCCACCTGTCAATCAGGTCAGCTACGCGTCTTATTGTGAATAACGCTTTAACGCCTTTATGAAATCAGAACGGATGAGTCACTAAATATTCAGTGTATACAATGTGTGCCGATAAAAGATATGAGCTAATCAGACTGATTTTGTTTTTTTAATACCAGGCTGGAAACATGTTCATTTCTTCTAGCTTTTTTGAATGTGGTGTGTATGTGACTTTTGGTGCTTCTGCAGCGCGCCTCAAACGGACACTTGATGATGTGTAGGATTTTGCACTTCTGCATCGGCTTCATTTTTTTATCACCGGAGGTTTCTTACTTGATTATGTTTCTATGTACAACTGCTCATTGTTTGTTAGAAAATATGCCGACTGTGCAGCTGTCTGTCTTTGCCAGAAAACCCTTTTTTTTTTTTCCAACATGCTTTTTATGATTAAATACAAAACAAAGAAATCCTGAAAAAAAACGCATCAGCATTAATTGTCTTCCTTTCTAAGGAGCAACAATAAAAAAAAAAAAATCATCCAAAAGGGCAAACATGACACTATTGAGGAGAAAACATCTTCATATGTTGCATTTAAACTAAGGAGCTGCAACTTAATGTTTAGTTGAGATGACTAATGGATAGAAAAAACAGAAATGTTGATCCTTGGTGTGGAGTATCCTGACTCTAATGTAGAAAATAAAAACATCCTGTTTTGGAATATGTTAAGAAATACAAACTATCACATATATTTTTATATCTGCCTACTGACTACAGAGAGCCAGACACAACTGCAGAGGGACACATCCAGGAGCTCTGGGGAGTAAGAGTTGTTTCCCTGACAACAGACAGTTGGGTGAAAATCAGTGCAGTCAAGGGCTGCCGTCTAGCGAGCGTTACCATGGCAATGAGACCTAAGAGTGCTGACTGAAGTACATGGGTATGCATGTGAACAGAGAGAGAGCAGGGTTACGTAAAAGAAAGGCGCAGGAGAAACATCACACCCCCCCATTTAATGACTCAGCTCTTCCTTAAACCCCCCCCCTCCCCCCCCCGTCTTTGTTCCTGGTGTTTGGCAAAAGTAAAAACACCACCTTTTTAACAGGTAAAGCTTTCACTATGAAGTTAGTTTGATAAACCAAGGGAATTGAAGTCGAAGGATACGGCAAGAGGAAGAAAAGAAAGAGGAAAAATATATAGTTTTGGCAAGTATGCAGTCTATGTGTTCCTACATACAGAACATACCCAGAGTCTAAATGTTGATTAATGACTTTCTTGTCTGATTAAATCTAGAATATTGTCTTTCATCACAGCAGCTCCATTTGTCACATGACATTAAAGACATGAAACTGTCCGGCTGTGTTGGATGACCCGCTGGTTCCTTTCAAATACATCCCACTCTGTGACGAGCTAAGATAAACACACATGAGACACACACTCAAGCTGACATGTCGGCAGAGTGGAGGGGAAGGCGCCCATCACAAGAGGTGATTAAGCATTGACCTATTGGAGGATAAACAAAGAACATTTCCCGGGCATTGCTCCTCTTGCTCCAAAGTACCGCCACCAGTTTTTTGTTTCGCATCCGCCCTGTCCTAAGTATGACTGCGCTCACTCTCACTCTCTTGACCCGCCATGAGATGAATCACTTTGCAGGAAATATTAAACATTAATAGATTAGGTTAATAGATTTTTTTTTTTAAATAAACAGTGTTTTATTTTGAACATAAAATTCTATTTTTATCAAAGAAAAGCTACAGCACAAAACATGTTTGTTTTGCTGTCAATTATTCTAAAACAAAGAAAATGGGAATCTGCCAAATCAGCCAATCAGTGCATCTCTAACAGTTATCGCTCATATTCACTGTTCAGAGAATGGTTGAGGACAAAGACAATGTTGTTTGTCTAGATTCTTTGAGCAGCATTTTATTTGATGGATCATTTTGCACTTTAAAGTGGTCGACAGACGCTTGTACCAAATGGTGTAACAGTACTGTAGAACACTCACAATGATAGGTGTTAAAACAATAGAAGAATCCGTCTATTCAGCCCAGAAGATCTACAGCACATAATGTTAAGTTGTGGATAATGTATGGGTGTGTATACGAGTATTACTATGAGTTCAGTTACCTCAGAGCCCAGGGCCGAGGCAGTGAGCTCAGAGACGATGGAGGCCAGCAGCCCACAGGTGTTGGAGACCAGGTGTGGAGAGAACAGCTCCACCTCTTTCCTCAAACTCTTCCTCACAGGCAGCACCACGATCACCAGCATCTTCTCCAGCACCTCCCGGAAACTGGTCATGCCCATCAAGTTCTCCTCGGTCTAAGTGAGAAAAAGATGAGTAAAAGTGGTTTTTTTTTTTACGCTGTTTGATGTATTTTTGATGACAACACCTGCTGTACAGTATCTGTCATCCACAAACTTACATGGCTTAGTTTCTCCATATGGGCCACCAGCAGGGGGAAGCGGTGAGCAAGCGCCGAGTCATTCTCTGTGCTGACTTGTTTGACCAGTGAACGCAGCAGCACTTCCCCGTCATATGCAATGGGCAGGATGGAGGTCAGCTTCACTGACGTGTTGCACAAAGCCGACATTACAGCTGCCAGCAGACGGCTGCTGGATGTGCGGAAGTTGGCCTCGGCAATGTCCTACAAAGAGGCAAGGACAAGGACGAATCTCTGATTGTTACCTGAACATTTGCAAAATCTAACAATCAACAACTGCAAACGTTGTTAGAGTGTTTCTCTACCCCCTTAATAACTCAAATGTCAACTACATATAAGAGAGCCTGCTGAATTAAAGAAAAACATCTCTAGACCAATCTCTAGATCATATTAATTACTGATAGTTAAAAGACAGAAATGTATCAGTCAACTGTTTTGATTACCATCTCTCATGTTAATTATAAGGACAAATGATGAGCTAAAATTAGACACAGTCAGATCTCTTATCAGACTTTAGATTATCACAAAGAATGTGGTGAATTAGGTTGTTTTCTCCTTGAAAACGCTGATGTGATATTGAAGACCTGTTCTAAATTGTGGGATTTTCCCATGTCGTGCTGTTTTAGTTGTTTTTTCAGTGTTTTGTGATTTTGTACTGCTGCTACCCTGACCAGTTGTCTCCTGTAAAATAGATTTTAATCCCTATATGACTTCCTTTTTAAATAAAGTTAAAACAAATAAATGAACAGGCATAGGTTTTGGGGTCTCAGACAGTTTCATTAACAATATAAGCCATTTCAAGACACCATAGGCCTTTAGAGCGTGTCAGAACAGAACAGAAACCTTTTTAATTAAAGATAATTCTTTAAATAGTTTCTTTCTTCTCAAAAACAATGAAAAGGTCTGCGGTCGTTTACCTGGTCCAGGCAGTTGAGCAGGTCACAGAGGCAGGCCCACTGCAGAGCTGGGGTGGGGTAGAAAGAGTGGAAGCAGGCGGTGAAGGTGTTGTGGCACTCCTGCAGCACAGCCTCCAGCAGGGTTAAAGGCTGCGACAAGTAGCCCTGCGGGTCGTTGTCCAGCTTGGTCAGGCAGTTGTCCATGCCTTCTGACAGGATCTTCTTCAGCAGGCTGCGTGTCTTTCCCACGCATTCTGCCAGCTTGCTCGACTCCTCCACCACAGCTTTGGTGCTGGCTGAAAATCAAACAAAGAGAAAGCGATGACAGGTGTTAAAAGGAGCTACGATCCAAATAAATACAAATCGATTCAAATGTAGTTTTTGAAAGAATAACACACTGATGTTTATATCTTTACATTTGTGAAAAATAAAGAATATCCACTGTAGTTTTTTAAGTTTTAATATTTTCTCGGCCACAGACCCAATAAAAGTTTATTGCATAACATATCATTTTAATGCTAGGAAAGGCCTTCATAACTGACAAGTAAAAGCAAGCTCCCTCCTCATTGTCATACACCTTTAAATGCTCAATAGATGCTCCAAATGTGTTTTCTTTTTACAAAGAACAACATATTATACTGACCAGGATATACTGCCTTTGTGTTAGCTTTGTCTTTACCAGCAATGGGGAAGATCTCACAGATGTAGACCCTGAGCAGGCGGAGGCAGCAGGTGCCAACAAAGCGCAGCCTCTCCAGGTCCAGCAGGGTGGCGGTGTACTGGAAGCCCTTCAGCCCTCGCAGCTCCTCCACACCCAAAACCAAGGTGGTCCAGCTCCAGTGGAGGATGCTCAGAAGGGACTCGAAACACTCCTTTACAGGGAGACAAGAGGTGGAGCGTCACAAACGGCGCTGTGAGGGAAAAACCCGTGAGCGGTTGAAAAACACAAGAGACCGCACTCACCACTGAGACTGTGCGAGCGAATGAGCGTTTCAGGATGTGGACTGGTTCACTGGTCTGCTGTTTCCCTTTGGATGCATTGCCATCATTTGAAGGAAGCCTAACGGTAACACATAGAGAAACCAGTAAAATCATTTAATTGAAATCACACTGCATCACATATAACAAAATATTTGAGATCTGACTTGCCTGTAAAGTAGCTGAGGTATCTGACCCGCATTAACATCTGTGCCGTTGTTTGACTTCTTGGAGCTTTTGAACTGAAAGACCACACTGAGGGGAAGAAAAAAACAACAACATAATATTTAGAAATTTAAACAGCCAATTTTAATTGACAAATTCTGATTTATTATGAATAGTCTGAAATCAGTGTTACCCATCATCAGTAGTAATGGTAGCTTGTCCATGGGAGCCACAGTCACTACTGGGACCAGACACTCGAGCCCACGCCACATACCACCAGCCCAGCTGCAGCAGCACCGGCTCATCAAACATCATGGCATATTTCTCCCTGAAAACAAAACATTTAAAACATTAAAAGCTATAAAATGTATCTTTTTTTTCCCTGTAAGAGACTGCATTAAAAAAGAAAAAAGGGGAAACAGATGAAATCTTTTAAGCTTTTACCTGGCAGCACAGTCATAGGCTAGCACATCTGTCTCAGCCAGCAGATCGCCGTCAGTCTCGTGGTCACCCCCGTCAGGTCCCAGCTCAAAAAGCTGCACAGCAACAAGCCAGAGTAATAAACATATTGTAAACACTTTTTGTTTTTTTTTGGCAGTGTAGCTATTTGCAGAAGCAGAAAATCTGGATGAAGCGTCAGCCCTGATGCAAAGCAGGTGAATTCTAAAACGTCAACCTCAGGGAAAAATTCCTGAACTCCACATTTCATAAATATTTCACACACGGCTTACCTTGATCTTTGCAGTGTACTCCCCTCTTCCCCCGAACAGGCCCAGCCCACCCAGCAGGATGTCTGCATCAGCACAGAAGCGGATGGCCTCCACAGAGTGGGCTGAGTAACCCCAACCACCACCGTGACCTACAGAATCACACATGGAATAAATGAGTCTGTTCAAGGTACACAGAAGCTGTTTTATCCACCTTTGGTTGAGGATCGTAAACGTGTCTGACCTAAGAATATATCCCTCACATAAACATCAGATACTGACCAGTTGGAAAGTTACCTTGACTTGATATGTTCACAACATCAGATCAAATCCTCATAAAGCCAAACAGATCTCCCTGTGCACTACATCATACATCATTTACGTTATCCTGTAGAGAGAGAGGCCACTTACTCTCAAAGCGGTTCACCACACTGTAGTCCTCTTTAGAGTAGACCTTCATCACCGCCTGGGTTTCTTCCTCTGCGCTGGCTACACCCATCTTTAGCTCTTGCATGGCTGCCAGTGTATCCAGGCAACCTATGTGAACAACCCAGTATGAAACTCTTAGTGCTGAACATATATGATTGATTGTCTGTGTTGCTGTTAAGTCTGATTAGATCTTTGTTTTATGTGCTGCAGAACAGGAACCTGCTGTAAACCAGTTTGAACGTTGTAACTGTTAACTGTTTAACTTTTATAAAATTGCTTTTAATATTTTTTCCTGTATAATAGTGTACATGAAATGAAATATGCATAACCTTTACATTCCTGCAAACATGAGCAATCCCAAAAAACAAGAATTAAAATAGAATTAAATGGGAACTGATGGGAGAAGGAAAGCAGATCATGAGTTCTTGCTTAGAATATAATATGTGTTATAGGTAATATAATAATTTAACTATGATGTCACAGATACTAGGACAGGTCACTGAGACATTCATTTATGTTGAGATGTCTAACCAAAAAATGTCATGATAAAATAAATAAAATGAACAAGTTTTAAACCATGAAGATACAAAACAGGGTTCAGACTGATGAGCTACTACAGATGTAGTTAAAGAACTAAAGGGTTAAGATAGACGGTGATACACTGACTATAATAGAGCCTGATGCGAGGGGGTGAGTTCAGACACAGATGGTACATTTACCATCATCATTTGTTCATTCATAAAAGATTAATGTGAACAAAGACACTTTGTGGGGACGCCTGTGGCCGTGTGGTTAGTTTGCACCCCCCCATGTACAGAGAGGCTTTAGTCCAGGATGTGGGCGACCTGGGTTCAAATTTGACCTTTCCTAAATATCATTCCCCACTCTCTCTCTCTCCCAGATTGCCAATTCCATCCACAAAAAGACACTGCCGAATTACCGAGGATGTGTAGGGCTCCGTGAGAGCGAGTAGTGGTGGCGTGGGATCCCGACGGTAACGCCAGCTCTGGGCTGAGGATGCTACAGCGAGCCTGGAGGTCTGTAGCAGAGGGCATCCTGGCATCAGCTATCACTGAGTTGTAGCACAGCATCTCTCTTGAGGCTGGAAGGAACCTGAAAGAACACAGAGAGACATATTCAAAGATTAAATATGGATGGGGTTAAATATTGTAATCACTGAACACTTTTTAATATACATTTAAACTGTGATTATTCAAAAAAAGAGTTTATTTAAAATCAAACCAAGATGTCTGAATTTGGACTGCAATGCCCTTGGACTGACCTCCATATGACATCATACACAGGGTCCAAGCACAGGCCAAATCCCTGCAGGTCCTCCTGCTCCGAGTCATTGAAGGTTCTGCAGCTTCCGTCCATTTTGTTGATAAGCAAGCATTTAAATGGAGGCGGCTCAGACACCGAGGAGGGCACGAGGCCAATAATGTGTTTGCTGGCAAAGATCTCTGAAGTAGCGAGGACATGGGAGTTGATAAGAGCCTCATCGATACGTAGGAATGTCTGGTCCCCGCTGGCGCCGATCCAGGTCGCCTTCCGTCCATATTTGGCACCGATGTTGGGCATGGGCGACGGCTTGGCATTCCAGTAGGGCATGTCTAGGATGGGCCGGCCCAGCTGCCCTTTCTGAAAACAAACAAACAAAGAGACACTCTCTCATATCAGGGTCAATTATATGGAAACAGGTATTCTGATGTACTTAAATTAACCAGAAGAAAGAGTAATATATAACATATTATATCAAACATGTAAACAGACTTTACAGGCAGGTAGAGATGTTAATATGCCATACTGTGTTCAGAGTTGGAAATGTGCAAATACAGTTACAGCGTTTACATAGACATGTCAAGAACTGAAATTATTACTAATTTTTGACTTGAATTCTGCGCTCTCTTAAAAAAAAAGCAGACGATTGCAGACAGTATCAATCTTACCGAGAAGCTTCCAAATGTGAAGACCTGCCCATCCATGAGGAGAACAGCTGTGTGGTTGCTGCCTGCTGTCACCTGGACACTGGGACCCGGCAGGGCCTGCACCAGAGTTGGAGAACCCCTGACAGGAAGAGAAATCTAGTTTAGGCTGTGTGATTTATGCAGTTCAAAATACTCCAAATGACAAAGTAAAAATCTGCACTTACAATTCTTAACCTTTACCCGAACAACCGCTCTTAGTTAGCTTGTAACACGTTCGTTCATCAAGAATAAACCTTCCTGCTCTGCAGCATTATGGGTAATGTTGTTTTTCTATGTAGTCCTTTTCGCTTGTCACTGAGACTTATCATTACCCTTCCCTTTTTGTGTTAATAACAATAAAGTAAGGTGCTTTAATTAAAGCTTTCAATAAGGGCTGCGCTATTGATCCAGTTCTTTTCATTAATGCAATATGAGCATCATCAATAAACGGATTGCATAAGTTGGAACAAAAAATGTATTCATGTAAACAAGCAGTTCTTTCACGGTCAATCTGTCTGTATGAAAGTGTTCTAGCTGATGGTTTTCTTATTGTGAAATGTTAACTCTATGAGTTTGAATGTTTTTGTTGTTGAAACTGTGTGTTGTTGCGATTCTTGGCCACGTCTCCCTTTGAAAAAAATATATCTCTGATCCCAATGGGATACGTTATGCTTATTGGATGGTTTCCTGGGTATAATTGATAATGCTTTCAAAACCATTTTGAGACATTAAGATGAAGTTTAATCTAGCAGTAAGCGTCCCTTAGATTAATTGGTGCCATAGTGTGGAAAAAATAAGCTTTTTTTTTTATTATTTCAAATTAAGGAGAGACACATTGCAAACACTGGTATTTTGAAAAAACAGACAGAACAGCAGATAAACAGAAAAATCACTCTGAGATATAACTATTATGTACTCTGTTACTTGTTTATTTATCACACTTAGTCAATGTTATCCGACGTTGCATATTTTCCCGTATGGTGGAGGCCTTCTTTTCTTTTTATCACATATTACAAATCATTTCTCTAGCGTAAACATATCACGTTATGTAAAATACCAGTAAGACAAAAGAAGCAGTACCTGGAGTTGACATCTCCATGTCCCAGCTGCCCATGTTGGCCATAACCAAATGTGTAGACATCTCCATTCTCCATGAGCACCACTGTGAAGCAACAACAAAATCACTGTGGTTACCTCTCTTTCTGTACATCATGTTAAGCAGAGTTAGTTAGAGGAACTTGAAACAATAGGCAGACAAAGAAACCCTGGTGCGGGACTAGAAGCAGCCATGAGGGTCATTAACCCACCTGAGTGGTGAAATCCGCAGCTGACCTGCACAGCTCTCATCTCACAGTCAAACCTCACGGCGCCTGGAGGGTAGGTGGTGATCTTGCTGGCATCCTTCTCTCCACGCTCACTGCTACCATCTACGAGTCAAATACACAAATCAGCACATTTGATTGGGGAACAGGGGGAGGGGGAGGTTTTAGTGGCAACGTCAGACCGCAGAGGTGGGGGGGGGGGGGGGGGTCTCCGTCCAGTCCTGGAAAATGGAGCTGGAGAGAAAAGAGGATTGAAAAGAAAAAAGGTGGGAGAAAGGGGAAAGCATGCTGGAAAAAAAACAAAAAAAACGAGGGGGCAATACCTCTATGACAAAAGGCTTTTGGCAACCAGTCCCAACACTGAGCGAAAGCTTCGTTTCCCATCATTAGAATTTCTTTTAACATCATTCTGTTTTCAAAGTGAAGGAGGGGATCTGGTTTACCCTGAGCCCTGTGCAAGAGGCCACAGCTGTGGTTTGTGAGTGGGGACATTGGAGAGAGACCCATGCAGTACAGTACATACAAAGACTGTCAATACCTTTTTGGAACCAGGAACCAGCACATTGTGGTCTACTTCTAAAACTGAGGCAAGCCAGATGAGATAACTGCTTTAGGCTTTATTTGGCAGTAAATGAAAACTTCACAGTGGCTGGTTCATGGGCCATACGATGATAAGGCAGGGTTTAAGGTTTTACTCGATGACACAACTCCCCTATGTGAGCGTAAAAAACAGAAATCATTTAGAGATAATAAGGAATTCACAAACAGAAACGTCTGTATTGTCCGTATCGTTCCTCTTCATGAAAAACCATAAAGAAGGACGTTCAGATGAGGTACTCCAAATAACAAAGCTTTCAGAGTGTATTTACCCCCCATGAATGCTTCACCTAAAAGTGATTCAGCAACAAAAAAAAAAAAAGCCTGAGTCTCTGAGTTGACATGAAGGGGGGGGGGGGGGGGGGGGCGGGGCAACAATGATGCTCTGAAACAGAATCATTGTTCCACATCAAACCGGTCGTCTTATCTTTAACAATGAGCTTCTACGGAAAAGATTTTGAAGATTCACATTTTTAAAACCGATGTTGACAACAACCAGGGCACTAAGCACCTTATCATAGGATGTTACATGACCTGCAACATGACTCACCTATCGTGATCAAATATAAAACAGCAGTTTGGGCAGATGTGGGTCATCCAGGCAGGGCCTTACAGAGACAGTATTTGAATTGCATTTCCCCTTAAAATAGATCAAAAAAAGAGACTGGAAAACATATTATACGCTCTACTAGGGAGTCCAGCCTCTTTTATACTTTTGCCCTTTCTTCTAATCATTCAAATAAAGCAAAGTTCAATATTTACATGCGTCATTGCGCTGAACAAAGAAGAGAATCCGGTCTGTGTCAAAGGCTAACAAAAAAAGTCGGTTGGATGGTATTACACCCTCAGACATAGCTAAAAATATATCTGCTCATTTAAATCAGAATCTGGCAAAGGGGTATGGAAAAAGGTTCAACAAACAAGGCTTGTCATGGTTCATCTGAGGTGGCTGCTGGTAACGTCAATACGGTGACAAGCAATGACAAGCCGGCTGAGAACAACGACAATAGATCAAATGTTGCCTCGGCATCCACCAGAGCACGCATAGTATAAATATGTATGTGACGATGATAACTGTTATCAATGACCTACCAGAGTATTTCACATACCAGGAATACAAACTGGAGTTTCTGAGGACACCCAACAATAAACAACAAACCACTGCCATGGAAAAACAAAAGCTGATATGCTTTTGTTTTGTTTGGAGTGGAGTCCTTTGTTACACAAGTTTAAAAAAAAGTGCTCCATTAATAAAGATTGTTGTTGTTTTTACAGGAAATGTGAACAGATACGGCCTCATCTGTAATGTAAGATTATTCACTGTGAGAAAAGTCAACAGGAGTCACTTCAAGAAGATGTTGTTTTTAATGTTCTCAGTCGTCTTTGTGTGTTAAGTAAGAAAGAAAAGAGGGATTTGTTTTTTGCCACAACCACAATGTGTTATTCTGTAATCAAACTCTAGGGGGCCTGACATTGACTTTTCCCGATTAAAAAAACATTTACAACATCTACATGTCAGTAGTTGGACATGTGTCAATTTCTTCTTTTTTGACAGCGGTCATGTGTAATTGCTTATCTAATGAACGAGTGTAGAACATATTTGACTGCCGTGCCAAGTTCAGAGAGATCTGAAGGTTTGTGAGGTTTGTTCGGGTAACGTGCTCCACATCTAAATCATGTACCGGTATTTAAAAGAACAAGAACAATCCTGTTTTTTTTAATTTTTCTTCCGTCATATTTATCAGTTTCTCTCTATCTCTCTGGTGCTGTTGATCTGTTTGTTATGCAGCCGTCGTCTGAACAAAGGGACAAATCAGCTGTTTAGGGAGTGATGGTAAATCCAGTTAGACAAGGACAATCGATTTCTTTTTAGGTGTTTATAACAGCAGGGGATAGAGCAGGCATACTTTCTGAGGATTAGAAATGAAACAGTGCAACAAACCGCATCGATTTTGTAACTCAGTCTTCTCCTATGTTAATCTAATTAATAAAACGTTATGATAATGAGAGTCAGAGAGGAACCAGCCTGTTCCGATCGGTCTTTATAACCGGTCTTAAGACTTCACAGACATTCTCCCCTGTGAGTCACTGTGATTGCATCCTGCCATCAGGCTTCATTGTGTGTTGTTTGTTACTATGAGACCAGGTGTAAAAAAATACAAGAGTCCTGCCGTCAAGAGAGTGAGAGAGAAGGTGGGCGGGACAGCCAGATTTTTGGAGATGAGGCAAAGTGGGTGTCTCTGCACCCGTTGAGTTAGTGAAAACCGTAGTACCTTTGTGCTTGTCCCGTTTATGCCTTAGTGCCTGAAGGGGTCTTATTCTGGCTAGGGCCTGCTCACGCTGGTTCATAAAAATGGGACCAGGAAAAAGAAGGGGGCCTGGGGGAGAAAGAAACTTTCACATGCATGCACAATGCTCACACATGGGAGAGAACACATGAATATACTACACCACAAGAACACACTCACACACTGAAAAAAAAATTATAAAAAAAGACACAAGCAAGGGGGATGTCACCAAGGCACAACACCCGAGCTCACACAGGGATTGCCATACTGTGTGCAGTTTCACCCGAAATCATTAACCTCCACCCGCACCAATTAATATTACTATTACTTCATTAAATCAAAAAAACAAAACACACGGGGTTTCCCATACATAGTATCGTCCTGCTTATGTCTGATCCATACCTCTGCCCTCCTCCAGCCTGTGCCGGCGGTTGATCCTCTGCCGTTTCTCCTCCTGACGGATCTGAATGTGCTCCTCGATGTTCACGCCTGGAGGGGGAGGGACAGGCACAGCTGAAAACAAAAAAGGCCCCCCATGTACAGGCAGCCCAGACAGGATGCAGGAGGGAAGGAGGGCAGGGAAGACGGAGCAGAGCAAAACAAGACACACATCAATGAATGATGGAGAGATGTGATGGAGAAGCAGTGACTCTGCACAACACGAGATTTAAAAAAAAAAAAGGACGAGCGGCGACAAGAATGCACAAAAATACTGGCTCCAAGCAAATGCAACAAATAAGCAGCAGAAGAAAATGTAGCTTGCATACGACCCTGCTGAAAACATCCCGTTATTGTTTTTTAATTCTGATAAATTTGTAAAAGGATCCAAAATACTGCAAACTGAAATGTCACATGAGACATTATCATGCGTATGATTTTTTTTTTTTACTTTAAGTTGAATGTAAATCATGTGAATGATGATAAAAGGGGAGTTGTGAATTGTATATGAATGACAGAGCAAAGCAAAGGGGAGTGTAAAATACATATTCTGTTGATGGGCATACCTAGCAGCAGGTCCAGTGGTATCATCTCCTTCACAGCGTCGAAGATGCCTCTCTGTCTGGCTTCCTGACCGTCCAGCTCCCTGGCACACGCTTTGCAGCAGCCACACGCTGAACAGCCGGACTCTCCAGAGCCACAGCCGCAGATCCTGTTTGACAAATACATACAAAGAGGAAAGGAATATTAATATTAAAGAACGATTGATTCAAAACTATTTATTAAAATGTCAACATTTATTTTGTTTTTGTTCGTCCCATTACTTCCTAGCGAATCTGTCTTTTTTGACTAATTACATTCCAAAAAAAAGAGAAGTCTTAAAATAGCCAGAGCAGTCATTTTGATTTATTACACAGAATTTGCATTTAACTCTATTAATCAATTTAAAATGTAAGATCACATGGATTTTTTTTTTAAGATTTATCTTTGGGCTTTTTGGGCTTCTATTGAAGAGATAGGACAGTGGATAGAGTCGAAAATCAGGGAGAGAGAGGGACAGAGTGGGGATTAACATGAGGGGAAAGGAGTTACAGGTCAGATTTGAACCTCGGCCGCCCGCTTAAAAGGACAAAAGCCTCCATACATGTGGTGCGCTAACCACTGCTACCTGCATCCAGATCACATGGAACTCTAATGTAAGGATGGGTAAAGCAATAAACCTAACAAAGGGTTCAAATGAAAAAAAACATCAACAAACAAAACCAGATCAAATAACAACATGGATATTATTTCATTTCATTCTTCCTCACCTCATTAAAACATCACCAATATGTGTTTTAATATAGTATCTACCTTCATGGATATATAAACGAAATATACCCCAAAATGCTCCCAACAGTTCTCAAGAAAAACAAAACAACAATAAAAAAAAGATAACTTAGAGATGTATTTGTTTACAGGAGAAAAAAATGTATGAAATTATAATCTAAACATTCTTTTTAAGAATTATTTTTGGGTTTTTTTATGCATTTATTGAGGGACAGGACAGTGGATAGCATCAGAAATCAGGGAGAGAGAGAGAATGGGGAATGACGAGGCAAAGGAACTCAAACCTGGGCAGTCTGCTTTTTGAGGACTAGTCTCTATACATGCAGGGCAAGAACTAACCACTAGGCCACCAGCGCCCCAAAAGCATCATTCTTAAATGTGAAATGTCCATTAATCTCCTCTAATAATGGTTGGTAGAGAAAACAGGGCTTAGGCTGTTTTAGGGGTTACTTTTCTTCTTGGTTCTTGTAAACACAGGTGCTTTTCAAATAACCATCTGTTCCCATTCCCCCATTTTAGTCTCTTCTTACCCTCCAGGCACTCTGTCTGGCCGTCCACTGCTGACACAGCTGGCACCGTAGCCTGTGCAGTCTCCACACACTGTGCACACCATGCACTGGTCCAGCTTCCACTTGTGCATGCCTGGCTGACACATCATGCTCTTCTCTTCTTTCTCCTCCAGCTCGTCCTCCAGGTCCTCATCCATGGCTGTGGCCATGCTCTCCACACCAAAGGCTTCACAGAAACAAAAGACCCGTTTCAACAAAATACAAAGACATAATATAAACAAGGTTGTTGTCTGCCTATGTCTTTGCTCAACTTTATTTATATGGCACCTTTCATACATAAAAGCATGCAACCCAAAAGTGCTTCACAGAGGAACAACACAAAAAAAGACTTGAACAAGGAAGAAGACGGGAATTCATCTTAAAGAAAAAGTAAAATAATAAAGATAAATAAAATAAATAATCGTCTCTGCTTACCTTTCCCTGCCTGGCTCATGGCTCCCGTGTCTCTGCCACACTGGCCCTTGTTGTTCACTCCAAACGTCCACACTTCACCGCTCTTGGTCAGAACGCACGTATGGGCCTTACCCATAGCGACCTGAGTTACAAAGTGACCTTTGAGGTCTGTCACCTGGCCTGTAGACAAACAACAAGGGAGAGTGATTAAAGTGGGGAAAAAAACAGAGAATGATTTCTAAATAAAGACATGTTTATTTTTTATAAGTGTTTACTCTTTATGAAAGAAATGTAAAAACAAAGGATTGGAAAAATCTAAAAAAAAGTAGTCCCAGTCCACTCACAGGTGCTGTCGCTGTAAATTGCATCTTTTCCAAACATGTACAGCTCTCCATCCTTGGTGACGATGCTGCTGCTTCCGTTGTTACATGCAGTGTACACCGCTGTCTTTGTCTCTAATTTGATCATCTTCTTGGGCTTGTATGGCTTGGGCTGTCTCCGACTTTTAGCTGCAAAGGTTAAAAAAAGACATATTTAGGAATCTCAGCTGAGATGGCTTTAACAGCGAGTTAGACAAAAGATAGATTTAATTAGTTGTTTTAATTTTTTTTACAGATGATTTGAAATAAGCTTACTGGACTCTCCATCCTCTCCCTTGCTGGCAGAGCCCGTGAAGAACACACTTCCGTCTTCGGCCACGAGCAGTGCGTGAGACCCATCATGGCCCACTGAGAACTGAGCAATCTTGGGGGACTTTGTTACGGGCAATTCCACCCACTTCCCTGCAGAAGGGCCTCCCTGCTTTATGCCCAGGCTCTGGTACTTTCCTGTGTAGTAGATCTGGGGGGGGGGGGGGGTATAAAGAAAAAACACAGTTTTCTCATGAGCACTCTATGGCAGTGATTCTCTTATCTCTATCTACAGATTCTCTCCGTCAGATGATAGCCGATGGTTTCCAGGATTTGGTGACTCTTCTCTCTCTCAGGGTTCTTTGACGAACTGTAGGAGGTTCTATTTTCAAAAGGTTGACTTAAAAAATATCAGCCCAATGGAGGCTGACAACATGGCGTAATGGGACAATTCTATCTGTGATTTTTTTTCTTCTATGTATTATTTATTTACCTTTTATAAATGTCTGGCTATGTACAATGTTTATGTGTGTGTGTCTGGTTTCTGGGGGTTTTGCTTTTGTTTTTTCCCTTGTTCTGTTGGTCCTTTTTGGGCCTGTGATATAATGTTGAAAATGAAAATCCAGTTTCAGACTGAGGTTTCAAGGCGCGATATTTACACCCCTGTGACGCCTACAATCTGAATGTTCTGGAGATGTACCGTCTTCAGTGGTAGCAACAGGTGTGTTAAAGGGGTGAGAGGGGATCAGCTGAGGTGCTGTGAGTGTCTGTGCATGTCTGACTGTGTGCTTTTCTGCAGGCGGAAATTTTCAAACAATAACAGGAAACAAATGAAGCTCAGAGTATTTTTCAGTTACAAAGTTGTTGTTTAGTCAGTCATGCACAGGTGGCACAGAGGTATACTGTACTTCTTTATGAAGACTTTTACTAAATATCTTTTGTACTGGTCGGGTAGAACTCGGCTTACAAACAGTATTTCAAAGGGTGCGCATTATTCAAAAATATTCAAATTGTTTCAAATATTCAAACGGCGATGGTTACATGAGGACACATGTGAAGGCTGCTGAACGAGTTGAGAGTGGTTACAACTCTATTAATCCAACATTCAGTCACAAAAGTATTGTATTCAGAGGAAAAAGCAACATGTAAACAAAAAAAATTCAGCGTTAACTCCTTTATGGAATAGCAAATTTGTGACATTTTGACAAGCCCAAGTGACACGTAAAGTTTGTGCATAGCTAAAGGTCAGCTGCTCCTATTTTTACCCAAACAGCCTGTCAGGGTTAAGGTAATCTGTAGATAATGAGAGCGGTGAGATTAGGCCTCTACACAGACACAGAAATGTGCAACAGGACTGCTATCTACAAAAGAAGTACACTGCACCACACCTACAGTACAGAGGCACACAGCCACACCCTACACACACCCAAACAAACCTCATAGTTAGAATTCTCTTCTCTTACTAAAAGAGCCTGCATCAAAATGTGAAGTATCTTCCTTATAGTGGCTGGTTTTACCGATGACAATATCCAAGTAATTCACCCTCATCAGAAGTTAATACTTAGTTCTTGTTTGTGATTCTACATTAACTTTCACCTGCACTGAGCCCTGTTTGGTTTCCTGAAGGTGGATATTTAAAAAAAGAAGAGGTGGAAAGTAATGAATTACATTTACTCCTGTTACTGTAATTGAGTCGTTTTTTTGTGTACTTTTTAAGTCGTTTTTTAACGTCTGTAATTTTACTTTTACTTAAGTAGGTTTTGTTTGAAGTTTTGTACTTCGCTACATTTTAAATCACATCTGTTACCGAGTTAAAAAAAAAAATGCAGGCACTAGGCCTGAATACAAAACAAAAGACGGAAATGACACTTTATACCTCCTTATGGGTTTTAAATGTCGTGTGTCGACTTGTTTTATTTTGTCATTGAAATTTAATTTGTAAAGATTTCCCTTAAATTAAAAGCTAGTTTGAGATTGAAATCCTCTTTTTGCACCGAAGAGATCCGTTTAGTAAAATATAAAACAAGCTACTTTTTACTTTTACTTCAGTACATGTTTAAACTGGTAATTATACTTGTACTTAAGTAAAGTTTCATCAAAGCAACAGTACTTTTAACTTGACTAGAATATTTTTAGTACTCTTTCCATCTCTGTTAAAAAGACCAAAGCCGCTGCTCAGCAGGCTCAAATTCTTTAATCACATCCCGTTAGTTAAGCAGCGACGTAACTTTATAAGCTCATCTATTCATCAACATCAATTAGAAAATGTCAAATAGATGACTGAGTGGAGACAAACACTATTATTACCAACACGCCAGATTAACTCTGCATTAAAGTTGCTGTTTTTTTTTGCCTGAACAACGACTTTCTTATTATTAAAGTAAGACATCCAATATTCTCAGTTTATGACATGTCTACCACTAAAACGATAGCTCTCTATTTATAATTTTCTATTTTCAAATAGAGATTTGAGCTGTACATTGGTCCTTCCTTCTTAATTTTATTGACAGAATATAATTTTAAAACAAAGACTGAAGTGAAATGTACATGATCGAGAAGGATTTGTTTCAATGTTTTAACGACAAAACTTTTGGCTTTATGGATGTCGTTTATTCACACTGAAGCCCCTTATTGTAATATAAAATGTATTTCATGTAAACTGTATGGCAACATTTAGGTAAAGGGGTTATGGTTATTTCAGAAAGAGAAGTTTCAATAACAAGTCAAAATCCTAGATTTTCCATTTTAGGAAATTCTTTTTACATGGATTACTTTAACACATTTTACTCATTGAGTTATATCAGTGTTTCATAAACTATCCATATCATAATATTACGTACGGTATTTCTCAATGCTTAATCTTCGCCCGAAACTGTTCAAATAAAAGTTATATTTCCGAAAATAGTCAATAGTCAATAGTCAAAAGCTTCCTGAAAAATGTTTGAAAAGGAGAAAAAAAATCGGCATTCATAAAAAAAATAATTTAGTTTGAGAGTGAAGGGCCAACAAATATTTCCAAAACTAGAAAACAATGTCCTATTGTTATGCTCGAATACAGTCTGATCCCCGAGCAATCGGACTAAATGTAACTAAATACAGATGTTGTGAGCTACGAGTATGACGATTTTGTATAATTGTGGATTCATGTGGTCGGTAAGCAATAAGGGGAAAACTCATGAAGGGAAAACTCATGTGACCCAACCTCTGGGGCGGGGGGGTCATAAGTATCAGGTCTGTCATGAGCAATTTCAAGCTGTTAAAACTTTCCAATCTCTTAAACATTTGAGGCACACCACCGAAGAAGAGCTTCACTTTTACCTTTCCCGAGGCAGTTTTCATCAAAGCAAACTCCCTGCCCGCTCCAAGCAATGCTGCCTCTTCATCAAAGCCTGTGCCTGGAAGAACAAAATACTGTTTAGAGCCAAATATATAACAAAAACATAAATAAGGTCAGCGTGTATGCCTTTTTGTACTGCACAATTTCCAACACCTTGTACACACGTATTATGAATTGCATGACGCGCATATGAAAGTAGCTCTGATATAGTTATGAGTATGTTTTGATTCACTTACTGATGATGTGCAGATCCTTCTCGAGGTCAAAGAGAGAGATGCCGCAGGCGTGCAGACATTTCCTTGCCAGCTTCAGCTGCAGTTCCTGCTGCAGGGCCGGGTCTGAGCTCATGGTGTAGATCCGCACCACGAAACCATCCTGAAAGAGTCAGAGCCAACAGGAGGAAAACTCTGCTTAGTTTCATGACTCAGCTTTTCTTTCTTTTTTTTTACAGCGGTAGTCCATTAACAGCGTTAGGAGACAAGTTGCCAGTGATTCAATGTGAACATTTCTCTGCTTCACCTGATTGAAAGAGTCAATTAAAATGAATACATCTGCAGAATTCACTCATTCGAATGCACACTCAACAGTGAGTGTGAGATGGAAATCTATATTCAGAGTACGGACATGATCGATTCCAAGGCAGTACAATAAACAAATTTGGAAATTGTTAAATTATGTCAAAATAATTCCTGTTAAGTATCACTAGGGACACAATGTTTGGATATTAGCGGCTACAAGAGCATGTGTGTTGACGTTCACTGGGGAATGGGGTTCAATTTAATAGAAATGTGCCTCATATATCCTAATGTGCTGGATGAAGTTTGGATTAACACAAGGATTATACTTTATAGATGGATAAGTCTATCAACTGTAGCTGCGGTGTGTTTGTGTCAATCCACTGGGAGCGTGGCAGTGGCTTTAAAATCCGTGCATCCAGATGTGCAATCTCAGCAGAGCAACTTTCAACACCCGCAGTGTTAAGTGTTAAAAGCATATCCATTCATCTCAACGCGCCACGAAGGGTGTGACGACCAACATGCACAAGTCACACACTTTGACTCGAAAGCTGTGCACTTAACAGATGACACAACGGGCAGAAATGTGGGTTAGTCAGACTGCAGGGGATGTGGCTGAAATTGGTAATATACAAGAGAGGAACGGAGAAAAGTGCGGACCACAGTGAGGACATAATTAGGAGACGTGCGGCGATGGATGAAAGGCAGCGCGGGGACGGTTTGGAAATGAAGACAGACTCATCTGTTGAGCTTTGAGTCCTGCAGAGAGGAGCACATGTGCCACTCAAATAAAAAAAAAACCCTTTGACTATCTTCTTGACCACCAATGATTTACCTACACAACCCTCATCCTCTTCTTCCTGCTCCTGAAACATTTCATTATGTCTCTCGTGTTTACTTCTCTGAATCATTCAGTGATATTTTTGGGTTTGTTTGCATTTTCTCAATGCTTCATTATGATGCATGCAGATTCTGAGAACTCCCCCGACGCAGTGTCCCACCCCCTTGATTAGCCTTGAAACTGCTAAGAAGGAAAGCTAGCCGCACTGGCAGATATATAGATTTCACATCCTCCCCCCCCCCCACTCACATTACAGAGTGCTTATGCAGATAGCTGCTTGAGAGATTAAGCTCTCTGGAGAATACCCACATCTGGTGCCACTGCCACGCCCATACATACACACGCACACACACGCACACACGCACACATAACGCACTCCCACATATAAACTCAGACACCCACAACACCCCCCCCCCTCTGTGTCACAGCTGGTGATCAGCTGAGGGCCTGTCAGAGTGAGGCTGGGGGGCCTCAGACAGCAGTGACAGATAATTCACAAGGGCATCACAAGAGGGACAAGTACCCTCAATTTAAATTAGAAGAGATTTGTTTGTCATGTGGGGAACAAAGCATACCAAAAAAAAAAAAAAAAAGGGGTCGTTAAAGGGGCACATTGGTGCAAAGTAGAGAATAAAAACAATAAAATAAAACACATTTCAACATGCAAAAAGAGCAGAGGATCAAAACACATATCTTCTGATTAGCAGACAGCCACACTGTCCTGCAGAGAGACATAGAGCCATGTACAGTGTGTCTCATGTCTCCATATTCTCTCTGACAAGTCCTTTTGTTTTTTTGCATTTTGCGGATTTTAGTGTTTTCAAATCCCGTTTAAGCATTAGTAATCTGGACAGTCTAATCTCCATTATCAATTGTATTATTTTGAAGAGCCAAAGATAGACTCTACATGTTTTTTTTTTTATCATGCAGCAGAAATGGTAAACTCACATCTTTGCAGGCTGCGATCTGGTTGATGTACTCTCCGTCAGTGAAGACGATGTTCTGTCCGTCTGCATGTTGACCTGCAAAAGGCAGCAAAGCGACAGTGAATACCAGAACTATTTTATTACGTGGGATTAAGATGTTTTAACTCCCGTGAGGTTGTTTTTTTTATTCACCTGGCATGGTGACAGTGCCCTCGTGCTCCAGAGTCTCCGGGTTGATCTTGAGGGCCGACATCGTGTGGTTGCATGTGTCCCGATACAACAAAAACCCCTGAAACCCACAAACACTGCTGATGATATACAATTTATAAACCTTACACTTAGAGATGCAGTTGACATTGATTAAGATCACACTGACGTTAAACAAGCGAATTCATTTGAACATCTTTCTGAAGGCTGTGCGACATACCTGAGCGAAGCCCAGCCATGACCTCTTCTCTTTTCTGTTCCTGATGCGAGACGTGGAGTTGTACACGTGGCCCTGTAAAGCAATCATAAGATATGTGCTACCACCAACAAACACTTACAATTACTGTTGACATTTCTACACTCTATGTAACAAATATAAAAGTTATTAAAATCTCCAAAGCAAAACATAAATACTAGCGAAGCTCTCTGCTGCTAACATGAAAGTACTTCTGCTAGCTGCCTATCGCAAACCAAGAGATACTGTAAATGGTGCCTTTATGGGTCAACTCTAATTTGTGCACCAATTCAGGGTTAAACCAATTTCATACCTAAGTATAAAAATACAGGAACATCTGTCTCTGTCATTAAAAGTCACATATTATGCAATATCCACTTTAACATGTTTTTCTAACTCTAATACTGTATGTGTCCCTAGTCTGTCTACAAACCCCTTAATTATGAGAAAAGTCCATCCTCTCCATCTTTTCCCTGCTCCACTTTTCAGAAAATGTGTGCTCAAACAGGCCGTTTGGAGATTTTCCCCTCATGACTTAACAAAGGGCAGTAACCCCTCCCCCAGGTGGGTGACACTCCCACAGCTAGGTGTTTGTTCTGCCCTCTGAGTCTGCCTTTACACCACTAACAATAGCGCATGGTGCAAGAAAGCCAGAGCCACCCGCCCGTCCAGAGAGGGGGCGTGGTCAGACACAGCTCATTTACATATTTAAAGCTACAGACACAGAAACAGCCTGTTCTGAGCAGGGCTGAAATAGAGGGGTTTATAGGCATGATCAAATACAGGATCAGAGCGGATTTAAAACAAAAAAACTTCACACATTTTTGGGTGAGCTCTGAGGCTTATTTCAACTGGTTGAAAAGGAGGAGAATATGTGACCTTTGAATACATTAGTCGGAATCAAATCCTGTGACAAGCTTGGAGAATTTCTGTATAATAAACCCATTCTTCAAGATTATGGTCTGGTTAGCTATTTTTGTCCATGTGTAGGCACCAGTACTAAAATTACCTGTTAAAAACTCCTCATATTCTGATAATATGTCTGAGAAACTTTAAATCAACAAACTTCAACATATGTGCTTAACAATGACCACATGAAGCTTCGAGCGCTACACACCCTGACAGTGCCGCTGTATCCCGAGCCCACTTTGTAGAGTCCGTCCTTGCAGAGCAGATACAGGAAGGAACCATCGGTCTGCAGAAGACAGCGCTCATCGTCATCAATGGACACTTCTTTCAGGACCCACTTGTTCATCAGGGCTGCGCGTTTGATGCCATTCCCAAACCAGTCCTGGATTTGAATCTTTCCAACCAGGACAGCCTGCACGCTCCTCTGGAGTGCATTCAGGATGGTTGGCACCTGGTGAGATTTAAGGAAAGAACAAGGATGCTGGGTGAAGACAGCAGGATTGCAAAACTCTTATGCAACACATTTTGGTGTATTTTGTTAAGTATACAATGTACCAGGTGGGAGATGAGCTGTGAGCATCACTGCTGCTTACTGAGTCAGATTCTCATTTTAGTACCTGACCCTGCAGTTACTATAACTGATTATTTCCCCTCTTCATATTCTGCATGAATGCCTTTTCACACACTGGGGTTCCCCCCCCCCCCCAAAAAAAAAAAAAAGTTGTTAGTCCCTGCACACATTTTCAAATAATTTCCGTGGCATGGTACAACACACACACACACACACACACACACACAGCTGATCTCAGTTCACACACTCACAAAACTACACACACACAGGCTCGCACATCGCGTAAGCCCACGCTTCCCGCCAGCCTGCCTGCTTCAGCGGTGACTCACAGTTCAGTCAATGTCTACAATATCAGGAAGAAGAAAAACACACAGTCCTATACATGTGTGAGGCCATAAAGTCTCACTGCAGTACCACTACAGTTCAGTGGGTTTTTTTCTGTATGCAGGTAAAGGGGAAAGGTATATTCTCAAAAATAAACATGTTTTTTTTAAAGAGGGGTTTAATAATGAGCAGAAGCAATGACAAGAAATAAAGAGAAAGAGACGGGGAGAGAGGACAAGATAGATATTGAATCAAACAGAAGGCCAGCTAATTAGTGTATAAAATGCAGGAAAGGTAACCCAATCAAACAGGAGAATCAGAAAAATTTAATTTGTGTTGTCCAGACACCGCCCTGAATCTCCCTGCTGAAGGGAAATGTTTGGAGGATCCATAGATCATGTTATGTTTAAAAAAAAAAGAACTTCAGTGCTCATTTTTTCTCGTCTTAACGATTAATAATATTAATATCCGTAGTTATAACAGTGGGTAATGGATACAAATGTCTTTTTTGGATGGAAAACTTGATTAAAAACATAAATGTGTGTGTAAATATTATGTCATTCCAGCTTGTGCTTTAACAAATAGAACTATCATGATCACCTGGAATTTAAATTCAAAGAGAGAGGCCTTTAAAAATGAAATGTTGAACGAATGTGCTCGTATCTGATTATCAATAGTTACTTGTGCCAGGAAAGCAAAGTGTAACAAAATAATACCAGTGCCAAGAACATTTAGGAATGACTAACTTGTATTTTAAATGCCAGATGCAGCAACAAAAAAAAAAAAGGACATTGCAATTGGGTGTTTTACTGGACAGTTTCCAGTGTAATTGCTCACAATGAGTAAATTACCTGTATCGTCTGGCAGGCATGGCTGCCGTTGTTGGTGAGGATGGCAGAGACCGCCTGCAGGATTTTGCCGGTGTCTCCCCAGGCCACCACCAGACTGAAGAGGCAGGCGCAGGACAAAGCGGTGATGGCCTGTCCTGTCGGGTCATTGGGCCCCGTGCTCCGAACCGTGGTCTCCAACAACAACTGGAATAGAGACTCTGAGGAGGCACACAAGTGGATGACGGGTTAGATATATGTGAATACAGAAAGATGGGATTGTTGTGTAAGAGAAACAAAAGTGCAAGACATCTTAGTAATTAACTACAGCATTGAAAAGATCATTAGGAACAGCAATCAACATACAGATCCTTGAGCTGTTAAAGCAGGGTTTCCCACACAAGCAGCCCAGGTACATTCACCAACACCTAAGTAACCAGGCTGAACTTTTTTACTATCCATATACCATCACCATCTACGATCAATATTCTAGTTGACTAACTGCACTCCCTTTCTATCAGTTGAGTACGTGTTGCAAGTTAAGTAACGCCTGTGTGCTCTGCAGGTGATCATAGAGAGAGAGAGAGAGAGAGAGAGAGAGAGTGTGTGTGTGTGTGTGTGCATGAGTATTTCAGGGAAGCAGGATGAGCAAATTAATGTTGTCTGTGAACAAATAATAAAATGCGTTAGAGATTAAAGTCGACCTAACTTGATTGTAATAGATTACACACCTGCGCATTCTAATCTTCTATGGTGCAAATGCATGCACAGCCTTACCTAGCACATCAGGGGGCTCAGTCTGGAAGCCCTCAGGCTGTTGTCCCTGCAGCATGTCCAACAAGGCCTGCAGGCTCCGCAGGCACAGCGAAGGGTGAGAGAACCGGGTCTCTTTAATCAGCTCAAATACCCCACAAAGGCCAATGCCAATGATCTGCACACACAGAGAAAGAAGCACACGTCAATGAGCTCATGAACATCGCGCCACACAGGCTGCGGTTGCCACTTCTATCAGCAATTTAAGTGGGAACGTACTGACATTGAGGCACAGAATTGATAAACTGAAGGTTAAGGTGCACTTCACAACATGGCCTCGTCTCTCTACAGTTAGAAAACCTACATTTAGCCCACAGTGTGTAGAGACACTACTGCTGACTTCAACATCCACCACTAACATTGAGTCTAATCACAGACCCACTTGAGTGGAGAAGGGAGGCAGGCAGAGGAGTTTGGCCTAGAAAAGAGGTCGTGTTTTCTATCTTTTAGAAGATTGTAAGCGAATCAAATTATGCCCCGACGGTCCTTCCTTACTCAGCTACGCATCAGAGTTTCAAAACAAATGTACACTAGACCAGACGAACAATGGATAACACAAAAGCAGATAGAGAAGAAGAAAATAAGACATGCACAATTAAGTACTAAAAATGATTTGAATTGGATCAAATAGATATTAAGTAGATATTTATGTGTATTAGATTATTAATACAGACATAACAGCCAATGTGAGTATTATATGTTAAAATACACACAAAAACAGACAACGAGACAAACGAGCCTAACATCATTAGAGACATTCTCTAATGATGCTCGGCTCGAAAGAAACTGTTACAAGGCCTAAACATGCCT
Organism: Labrus mixtus; assembly: GCF_963584025.1. Lineage (NCBI taxonomy): Eukaryota > Metazoa > Chordata > Actinopteri > Labriformes > Labridae > Labrus > Labrus mixtus. Next base: position 4,409,066 of record NC_083624.1, read on the forward strand.
AAAATATTACATCAAACATTTACGTAAATAGTCTTAAAAAGGAGATACTTATAGTCTTTCCACTTAACCATGATGATTGTATACTGAAAAAAAACCCATTGAGAAGTGGATGTGTTCTCTTCACTTTGTCCCATTCACTAGTTTATAAACAGAAAAATCCTGCAGATCTGTTCAACTCCGTCATTACATTTTGAAAAAGAGTCTTTTGCTATATTTTTACACTACTGTATATGTAAGACAGATTGTATTTTTTATATACATTTCTTAACATTTTCATTAGTTCTTTTGACTAACTTTATCTTTCAATCTTTTCTTGCAATGCATCATACCACAGAAACTTCTCTTCTGTGTAAAACTTTTTCCATGAATGGGATTCAGATTTTGAATCTATATGCCTCTTTTTTTAAGGTTATTTTGGGGGCTTTTTATGCCTTTATTAGAGAGACAGGACAATGGATAGAGTTAGAAACCAGGGAGAGAGAGAGTGGGTAAATGACATGCGGGAAAGGGAGTCACAGGTCGGATTCAAACTTGGGCCTCCCGCTTGGAGGACTAAAGCCTCCGTACATGGGGGTGGGCACAAACTAACCACTATCCACTATCGTGAAAAACAAGCTTAAATCAACATGCAGTTCTCTAAACACACATGTAAGTCTCAAACACACATTACTGTTCAATAACTCTCAGTGATGTCGTACTGTAACAGGGGTTGCGCCGTTGTCATGAGCCTTTTTAAAAAAAAGGCAACCCAGACTGTATGAGAGAAAAGTAGGGCATAATTCATGTATTCTAAAGATATCTCTGGAGCCTAATCCTTAACTACATTGTACAATTCATGCTCAGCTCATTTTTAGGTGCCTCTGCTGCTTCACTTCAAATTATCATGGAACTGTAAGGTAGCAGCCTTTTTGGAAAGACAGCAAACAGACATATCTTTATCCCTTAATTCTGCTATTATGTCATAGAAACCACAATAATCCTTTTGGAAATTGACTCTTATATGCTTCGGTGTTGTATCTGTCTGTTGCAAATGGCTCTCTAGTTCCCTCAGTCTTCTGTCTTATTTAATCATGCATTTAAGGAACACCTTCCTTTTGAATAGGGGAAACTTAATGTAACAGGTAAGTGTTCATAACGCAAATAAGAGCATGCATTGCATACTATTATATTTTGTCTCCAGGTGCAATAAAAAGGTTCATTTTTAATCAAAGCTGTTATGGAGTAGAAAAGATAAAGCAGCAGGCTCACAGAGAGGAGGGAGTAAGGGAATTAAAGCAGAGGCTGTAATCCTGTGTGGGGGTTTCAAACCTCTTGTAAAGTGACACCAATTATCACAACAACAAAAAAAAAAAAGGATGAGTCCTATACACCAGCACAGGATGATAAAGGATTCTTGTATCCTCATGTTAGAGGGCACAGGCAGGCTCTCGCCTCGATATCAAGCCCTGCTTCAGCCGCAGAAGCAGCAGAACACCAACCTTTGGCAGCTTCACGGCTGGCTCGCGGTACTCTTCCTCCTCCTCGCTGTCCGAGTCTCCACTCTGCACCGAGCTCCTGGAGGCGAGTGCCAGAGAGGCCTCTCTCTGCTGCCAGTCCAGCACACAGTGCCGCACGTTGCAGTAGACATTGAATGCAGAAGGGTTGCTGTGCAGCTTGATGTCCGGCACGAAGAGGGCTCCATCTAGACTCTCAGACTGCGGAGAAAACCAAAGAGAGAGATTGTCAGTTGGGAGCATCGATTATCATTTGTAAACCACAACGCCATTTATAAACAAAGTTAATTCTTTGAGTGAGTGTTAATGTTAAACCTTGTGTATATACACTAGGGCTATCAGCTAGGGCTGGGAAATATATTGACTTTTTAAGATATATCGATATATTTTCAAACAAGATATAGGGTAAGACAATATCGTTAATATCGATATAGTTTAAGTTGCATTAAAATAACGTTACAGAGGTGTCAGGTCACCTTTTTCTCATCTCACTGATGATGACTGACTGTCTGTCCCTCTTCACCCTGCTCCTCCTCTCTTTTATTGTATTTAAGGAACATTTTTATTTCATAATATTACTTTTTAAATTCACAAACAGGTAGTTTATTTTTCCATGTGTTTTCACTGTAAATAAAATACATATCGATATATATATCGAGTATCGCCATTCAGCTAAACAATATCGAGATGTGAGTTTTGGTCCATATCGCCCAGCCCTACTATCAGCATTAACTTAAGGTCTGAAATTAAAGCATTTTTTTTTCTTTTTTTTCTTTTTAAATCGCGTGTCTCCCTGTAGTCAAAGTGATGGAAAAGAACAACTCTACCGCATCTTTGAACGCCTCGTTTCACTTAAAAACATCTACAAATACTGAGAAAACAAGCAGTGACTGTTAACTAGAGGAGCGTAAATAATGTTTTAATGTGACCTTTCGTGTGGAGCTGATCAGTATTGGACAAAGTTTTTCAGTATTTGTTCATGGTAGCAGCCACTTGGTCTGAACCAAAGCTTTAAAAAAAAAAAAAAAAAAAAAAAGGGACATATTGCTGCATATTGGTTTTGACCTGTGTCATGTCATCACAGCCTTATTTATAACACGTCAAACATTATTATGTATCATGTTCCATTGTTTATGTTTGTATCCAAGGTTGACTTTTCAAACCAGGTGATTCAAAATTCAATTTCTAGTTCTTCAGACACATTTTCAACCCAGAGCTGCTGCAAGAGAAAGAGAAAGAGAGCAGTCGGGTCGTGAGCAGATTCTGACGTCCTTTTAGCGTCTCATAATGCGTTTTTGTCGGTTACAAACAGAGAGCCAAGGAGTGACACTGTCTCAATTGCACAAATACATTGCCCGACTTCGGTTCCGATACGTTGCCATTGTATTTGTGCAATTAAGACGGTGTGCAGGAGTCAGCTCGCAATATTATGTTATTAAAAGCCATGAATTATTACTCAGCAGCGGATGCCTAGGACTTCTATTTTTGTTGCTCTGTTATCAAAGCAGATATAAATATGGTTTAATATTAACTGACCTGCATCATGACAACCCTAGTTGTGTAACTGAAATGCTCATTAGTAATTCAGTTCCTTAAGAAGAAACAAATATCAAAGTACACCCACTACTGGTATGCCTAACCAACACATTCAACAAACACAAGTTGGGTAACGTCTCCCTCACAGTAAAAGTCACACATGAGAACTCCTCTGAGTTTTAGGCTCCAAGTATAATTCCAAGGACTGTACATTTTTTCACTTGAAACAAATGATATAACAACAATATGTCATGACTCGTGAGTGTAAAAGTCTGTTGACAGTTCGTCTTTCCACCGTCGGTTCCGTCATTGTCCTCGTGTCAGTGAGAAACTTGTGACATGAAATGACTCCTCCTTCAGCGTTGACTCCTGAGGAGGCTCCCTTTTGTACACACACACACTGGGCTTGGCAAGGGTTTTACCAGCTCAACCCGGCTATCAGAGTTACAAAATGGCTTACTTAACATTTTTACATAACCGGTGCAGAGAGAGATTTGAGTTGTGTTCAATGTGAAGTCAGAGAATTCAAATAGTCCTTAAGTCAAAAACAGAAAACGACTACAGTAGAACATTTTCAAGACAAAAGGAAGTCTAATGTAGACTGATCGATTTCATTTTAGGGGTTTTGTTGTTGTATTGTATTGCCTTAAACAAGGACAAGATATTATACTGAGTCTGCACTCGGAATCCAACAATTATCAATTTCATATTGAACCATTCGGTGCGGGATCCAGAGTTCGATACACACTTGTGAAATGCGGTATTGCGGTTTTGCGTACAACCAGCTTCCCTGCATTGTATTTCTCACTGAATTGGCTTCTCTTTGTATGTGCCTGTCAGTCCATATGCTGGGATAAGGAAAACCCATCCCCCTGATGCAACTTTGATACAGGAGGAGTCGTTCAATCAAGAGAGAACTCCAAAAGTTGTATTTACTTATACACCAGATTTTACGGTACTTGATATGCTCACATCGTCTGATATTATCGGCTGGCCGATTAATCGATCCGGCTCTAATAAATAACTGTATTTAAAAATACTGAAATGTCTTCCTATTTGTACAGCGGGTCTACATGGCACTACCTTCATTTCACTGAGACTATAAACCATTCACCAGGAAAGTGTATAAATGAAAAAGTTATTTTGCTTTAAAGTAAAATAAAGAAATAGTTTTGGAATTTAAGAATTGCCCCTTTTTCCTTAACCTCTTGCTGTTCCTGTAAAACTTTGCCCAAAACTCCACAGAATGGGATACCGGAAAACCGTCAGAACTGAACCGAACTGAAAACTGTGACCAAAAAAAAACCAAGGTACGTATTGAACCGTGGGCTGGCTTTATTGTTGCTTCCCTATTCTGCACTAATTGATATAAATGAATAGGACAAGCCAACAGGGACAATTAAAAATAAAATCATTAGAGCAAAGCTTAAGCGTTTACCTCCCAATAATCATTATGATTAGAGAAACAGAATTCCACACAGAAACTTGATAAGCTAACTAATTGATAAGCTTTCTCAATCCTACCAAGCAAAGCATTTTTTTAACTACAGTCCCGAGGCAACCTCTAGAAAACGGTGTTGATCGATTGTAGCTCTCTTGCAGTGTTGCGCTTTGGGCATCCCAATCACAGAGTGGTGATGTCATCTATTTGGGGAGAGAGGTCATTCGTTCTCAGCTCAAACCAGTGGGGAGGTGAGGGATATTAGCTGCTCTCTCATCTAACAGCACTGGACTACGTAGCTCTCCTGGCTTACTGCTTGAGAAGCACTTGTGACAAAGTGCCTGTGCGGCGTTCACAAAAGGAGCACACAGAAAAAGGGCACTTCATACGCCTTCAAAATCTAGAGTTAATAACCCAAACCAAGGAGCAAGGAGGAGAAAATGGGTTTCTTGGGAGATGGCAGTGACACAAAAGGGTGGAGCAGAGACGTAAACACAGCATGTTGGGGCTGATTATCTCAGATGGGGAGCTGATTCAATATTTGGTTGCAGTAAAAAAAAATGAAGTCATACGCTGCTTATGATTTTTTTTTTTCTTCTTCAAATTAAACCTGGTTTTCATGAGGCACCAAAAAGCCTAGCGGTTATGACGCATGCAGGAGGCTACAGTCATCATCACAGCGGCCGTGGGTTCGAATCTGACCTCGGCCCTTTGCTGCATGTCATCCCCCCAACTCTCTCTCTTCAGCTGTCCAATCCAATAAAAGGCAAAATTGGCCAAAAAATATCTTTAAAAAAAATGTTTGTTTGTGCTTCTTGCATTATGGTTCCCTTTTATTTGAAAGTTAATTTTTCATGTCAACTCTATATTACGATTGTGAAATGTATTTTTTTTAATAATTGTCCAAAGAATTAAATCAGCCATTACTTCTCCAACCTATAAAAGGGAAAATGTATATAAATGTGCATCTAACCCTCCAGAAAAAGTTCTGTGACGTAAACATAACCAGTTTTAACACGGCCATTGAGCGAGGTGGGAAAACTGAATTTGACAAGTTGCACTAGAGCACTTTCTAACTGAAATTTCAAACAAATCATCAACAACTTGTCATGGATAGCGACACCTTACATGACGCACAGACGACGCGGCAGATACATGCTGTACATGTACTTTACGCAAAGCCAGATAACCTGCTGATGGTCTGTGGTTTCTCTTCAGTTTGTGATAGCACAGACCTACACTGTAAAACTGAAAGTCCCTGCTCATCTGATGGTTTCTTTTTGTGTCTGCCTGCACTTTACTGATGATTTAATGACCGTCTAAAAGCTTTGGCTGGTGTAGAAGCCCTGACTGCACTCAGACAGCTGCACTTTCAGATTGCTGGCTTTATGGAAAAATTAGAAAAAGAATAAAATCATGTGTTTTCTAAGAAGATTGAGCATAGTGACTTCAAGTTTTTCAGCACCAAAGCAGTAAAAAAATGAAATCTATCAAAAGGGGGAGATTTAGTCCATTAAAGCAAAATACTCCTGATTGTTAAGATAGAAACGGAACATATTGGACTTTTTTTTATTATTTAAAATGTTGACTGCAAGTTGTGTTCAGAGCTCTAATGACGTTACAACTGAGAATCTCATAGACTCTTCCAACCCTTAGAACGAAAGACAACGTATTTATTTTATCACTCTCAAGGTTGCAATGTCTTTCCTATCCAGATAACTACTTGCTACCATTTATGTTAGGATTGGGGAACATAGTGGCGGCGAGTTAGACTCTCTTGTAATCATACCAGATATTTAAATATAGTCTTTGAGGATTCAGGAAATAACCACAGACCAGGGCTACGTTTGGTGGAATTAATGTGTGGGCTTTCCACACACTGCTGCAAAGGGGCTTTGCAAGTAATCACGTTTATTTTTTATTTTTTTTACGTTTCAACTTTGGCTTTCCATTATTATGAAAGCAAAAACACACAATAGAATGAGAATTTTGCTTCATTTTGTTTCGCAATTATCTTCTTCTTTTGTCCCCCCCCCCCCCCCCATTCACACAGATTCAGGCTGACGAAAAAACACCTTCTGGCCGGCACATGAATAAAACAAGCACAGAGTCCACAGCTAATTAGCAGAATTGGCAAAAAGATCAGCTGCTAGTTGTCCAGCTCGCCTGTCTCGTTCTGCTCGTCTGAGGGAGCTACCCAACTTCATTATTGTTATTTATCTCGCCAAAAAGTTAAAATACTCTCACTTCTAAAGCAATGCCAGATATCCTTATGGTTCCTGGTATTCTCTGGTGGCGTCACCTAATTTTGCCATCCTGCTTCCTCACTCTTACGTGAGCTCTGGTTTGCCGTCCACCGCCTGCCTGAATGGATGTGAACGCAGAATCGCTCACAGCCTGTTCAGCTCTCACTGAGCAAAAGATGATGGCGTGATCGTGTTAAATTATGATCTGAACACTGACCCAAATAATCATGATTTAGATTTCTGCCTTAATTAAACAGTCCTGGCTGTGTATTTTATGATCGAGGAGCGTTAGGACCGATTGACATGAGAGGCGCAAACATATATTATACTGAACAACGGCAAGTCATTTAGAATCCCCAATCGATGCTTTTAAAGTCACTGCGTCAGTAATGTATGAATTATACAAAGTGAGATGCTGTACGACTTCATTTAATTAGATTGACCTATTGATTGTTGTCAAACTTCCACTTAAACACAACACCATTGTTCTTTTTTTATATCTAGTTTCTGCACCACCAGTTTAAATATCTATCAAATCAGGGTGGTGTGTTATATAAGTACTTCCCCTCAACACAGATATCCCAGGCTTGAGTCATCCAGTATGAGCTGTCAGTGAAGACATTTGTATCTTTTAACCTTACTGTTTTTTCACTGCCTTGCATTTACAATTACTACTTTCTCCTTTAAAAGAATCCAATATTCCGATTGGTTTACAGTTATAATGGCACTGCATGCAGTAAGGCTGGCAGGGAGATTTCATGTATGTGTTGTTTATAATATGAAAGAAATATCAGATATATTTGGGATCTTTCTCTATGAAATGTATCATTCTGTACTTACACACATATTGTGTTTTCATGCCATTTGTTTGCAGCAGGATGAATGAAAAATGTATTTTTAATGATTTAATTTGGAAGGGTGTTTCATTGGGCAAACGAACAAGCTGTTAATTAATAAGCTATTGGACCAAATATAAACCAAGAACAAAGAATCTTGGAGAAGATCTGGAGCCCGCTCAAGAAAACAGTCATTGATCTCAGATCCAACACAAAATCAAGCAACAATATTCCAAAAATTGTAAAATTGGTAAGCTGAAAAAACAATGGAAGTGTCTTCTTTTGAAACCATTTGTTGTTAAAGGCTTTATATGCTTCATATTCACTTCTTGCTGACGGTGAGGTCAAAAGATCCATGGCCACTCTCATGTCTGTGTGTTGAAACTGTAAATGAGCCAGCGACCGGTTAAGCTTTCAACTGAAGGAAACTGTAAAGATTTGAAAGATACACTTTGTAGACGTGCTGGTTGGCTCAGTGGTTAAGTGCATGCGTCCCATGTATGGAGGCTATAGTCCTCCAAGCAGGCGGCCCAGGTTTGAACCCGACCTTTGGCCCCTTTTCCCGCACATTCCCCACTCTCTCTCTCTCTCCCTGATTTCCTAATCTATCCACTGTCCTATCTCTACAATAAAGGCACAAAAAGTTCAAAAATAAATCTTTAAAAAAAACTCTTGCTAGTAAGGGGCTGAATGAGACTACAGGGGTTTCATGTTAAAGGCTTTATATGTGATTTTTTGATCCAGCAGATGTCGCCCTTGAGCACCAGCATGAAACCAAAACAACTCGCGCTGCATTGTTGTGTTAGCATGCTAATGCTAGCGATCTTTATTAAGCTCGTATCTTCACACTGCATGTAAATTTACCTGAAATGAGCGTGATCTAGAAACACAGTTAAGCAGTGAGTACAGTATGTTATTCTTCTTTTCTCTAGTCCCTCAATTAAACAACTTTTATACACGAGGGGAGGAGTCACCCGGCCGTCCGGGCGATGTAAACAAAGTGAAGATAGGACTCTGAAAACTCTGAAAACATCACAGACAGTGGGACTCGGGTGTTACACCCATTGTAGACAGTCATGACTCACAGAGTTATTTTCAGAGGACATACTTGATTTCTACATTTAAGTGTGAAAAATCACATATAAAGCCTTTAAGACATTTTTGAAAAGAAGCTTACATGTTCATGATATTTAAATCCTGGTGATTTATTTAGTCACATGGAGTCTGTATTGTACATTATCTGCTTTTCACAAATTCATTTTCAGTATGTGAAATATTTAGAACTGTACAAATGAAATGCGTAGCTGAAATGAAGAAGCAGGGAGCATCAATTTCACAGATTTGGAAATACATCCAGACATCACTGTTTGAGTCTGGAGATTTGCATATCACAGAGGACTGGACTATTGGCTTTGGCAGAGGTCTGAGCTCGCAGAGTCCCCTTCGTGTTATAATTATAGTTCTTGGAAAAAAAAGACACATCACACACATCTGCTGTTTCCAAACAAGACATTACATCAGCCTCTTCATTAGGATGATAAGTGTTTATGCTCTGTCTCTTGTTCTGACTGCACTTTCACATGTTTCTAAGTACAGAGGCAGACAGCGAGAGAGAAGAGGCTCCTTCAAAACTACACTCCCTTCTGACTGTGTCGGCGTGAGCGACGTGATAAGAGCTGGGAGTTATCACAAACACACGTACAAATAAAGCATGACTGCTCGTTGCTCCTACCCACGATTTTACCAGCCAGCCTTGCCCACCGCTCCATTTTCTCTCTTCTGCTGTTTCAGGACATCAACTCACCGAACACAGATCCTAACTGACTGGCCCACTCCACTTTGTCCTGCATAGTTTTTAGGTGTAGATTCAAAAACACTACAGCCTCTGTTCTTCTCTGCGTCTATTAGACCTGCACAAAAATATGTGTCGTGCAATTACATTGTTCAATATAACAATATGCAATAAATAAACAAACACTAAAGAAGGCATAATAGCTGTGACTTACAGTTTTGATGCTTCCATACTTCTGTTTGCAACATGTTTCTACTCATTCCATAATTAATACAACAATATTTTTGTTTCCTCGACTAAACTAGCAATAATTAATCAAACTGATAGCTGACTCCACCCCACCCAGGTATCAATCCTAGAGTTAAGATGTACAAATGCCAAGTGAGGAAGCATTGCTTGTTTACTTTTTTTTTTTAAATCATATTTATTGAAACAAATCCAGACTTTTTGGATGTTTTAACTCTGAATGAGAGGATTGCAATGATGCTGAAATTGCGATTTATTGTGCAGGCCTACAGCATCTATACTGTTTATTTCTCCTGCCTTTGCCTGCCAAGATGCTGGGGGGGGGGGGAAAGGGGGTTAAATCCAGACAATGACCACCAATATGAAGGACTATCAATACAGCAAGCTTCTCTCTCACTTCAAAAAGAAAAAAAACAACAGCGAGTAGATGATGTATACAATCTGAGTGAATCATATTTGAAGTCAAAACTTGTTATGTTGTCCATGCAAAGTCTACAACGGAAGCAAAAAAAAAAAAAAACACAAACACATCCATCCATCACACAGACTAGGAGATGGAGGTAGGCAACTGTTGCCGTGGCGATGTGGAGCACATTAGGTCGCTCGGCAACAGGCCGCCGTGCACACGCCAGAGCCACTCCCATGGTGCTTTTGATTGTGCCTAGCCACCTCTCCAGCTTCGTGGAGGGGATGGGGCTTCCCGTCATCTGACCATTAGCGTGTGAGAAATTAATGTTTGTGCCAACCAGCTTCAAGATGGCAGAGGAACCAAACCTATCTCTAATCTAATCCTTAATCTGTTGAATTAATTCAGTAGAGTTAAGGATTCATCAGTGTATACCAAAGGATGTGGCATCTAATATAAACTATGAGTCATAGTTATTTGTAAAATACAGAATATGTTCCATTTAATGATGTTGTCCAGGCATAAGTACAGGTTTGTAATTCAAACACTGCAACATGTGGATTGAGCGTCATTTTGTATGATGAAAATGCCTTCAAAATAAAGTTCAGTTTATAACCATTAATGGTTGTAAACATAGGCATGGTTGGCTCTGCATTTACAACTCCTTCTTGAAGAAAAAAAAATTAATCGTATCCAGATACAAACTCAGGAATAGCTGCATAACACACGAGAGCACATGTGACATTGTGTAACTGTTGGTCTCTTACCTTTGTTCTTGATTTCACTTTTGACTTGACCTTCTGTCGCCGTTTCAGTTTCTTCTTACTCAAAGCCTTCTTTCCCCTGAAAGTACACAGTGATCACTCAGAATTGCAAAATATTGTTGAAGATAGAGTGCTGACTGTAGTCAACAAGCATAGCTTCTACGTTCTTTTGTCAAATCACAATATTTATCCTAAATATAATCATGTGAGAAGTCAAAGCTCCTTGTTGACAACATATTTAGGTCTAACGCTGCAGGAAAAAGTCATTAATCCTTTGATTAGTTTAGAATAGCTATGAGCATTGTTATAGTGATTCCAGAGGAATTTAATGGTAATCTCACTTTTTCTCCCCCTGTAGAGCAAGTTTACATCTAACCTAGCAGGGCAAAGCAAGTGTCTTTTGAAGCACAGTATCCCCTACTTGACAGCCAGAGGTGTAGCAGTTGTCACAGGATTCGGTGTAACTCATCTTGACAAGGCACCAAAAGCAAGCAGCAGTTTGTTCTTGCAGATATTCCCTTTTGATGCTTTCGAATTCTCTTTGAAATGACAATGACTAGACAGTCCTGGGAACCGAAAATAGACTTACTACTACAAACAGAATGACAGCGCATGAATAAGTCATCTTTATAGCTCACTACAAATGAATAATAATAATAATAAGCATTTTACATTAACTACCGGCAGTTTGTAAACGTGTTGATGTAATAACTCGGGTCAATTCTGGCTCTAAAAGCGTCACACTTTTCTTTGGCTTTGACTCTGAGCTTAACAGAAAGTGTATTGTTGAACTGGCATTTAAGAAAAATCAAGAGAAGAAACAGCGTGAATTGATCTCTCTTAAGAACAATTTTTCACTTTAAAATGAAGACAAGGGGTGTGTGTGTGTGTGTGTGTCAGATTGGAAGGGGGGGGGGGGGTCAAGGTTACATGATAAATGTGAGTAAGCTGAAATAAAAACTGGTTGTCGCTTTTTTTTTTGTGTGTGTGTGTGTTTTGACCTGAGGATGCAGGACTCTCTCCTCCAGGTCTACACTCCCTCCCGCCCACTACGCTCTGCCAATGAAAGGCGTCTGATCCAACCTTCACAACAGGGTCCTAAGACGCTGACTAGACTCTTCTCCTCTGTCGCCCCCCGGTGGTGGAATGAGTCCCTCTGCACCTTTAAGAAAAAGCTAAAGACCCAGCTCTTTCATGAATACCTACTAACTTAATGATGATGGTCTCCATATTATTGATGATGATGATGGTAATGACGATGGTTTTTGTTTGATAACGACGACTTATAAGATGGTTTCTATACTGATTAGAGCTCTCAAGAACTGCCCTCAATGTTGTGCTTTGCCTCTGGTCACTTCCTGTCAGCACCTGTGTGTCCAATTGGACTCAAAGCTGATCGTTTGCTCTTACTGACATTGTTCCCTTTTTTTATTCTAGATCCTTGCTTGTGTTGTTCTTACTCTCTGATGTACGTCGCTCTGGATAAAAGCGTCTGCTCAATGAATTGTTTTTTGACCTGAGGATGAAGGAGATGTGATAACATGATGTTGACACTTGAGTAGTTTATTGGTCTAAAAGCAGTACATGGGGGGGGCGCTCAGAATAACAACTGAGGTCTTGAGGGGAGGATGCTGCACTGATCAAGCCTCTCCAGTCTACAACCTGACTGACTGACTACAATGACGTCAGTGTGTTACCCGCTTATGCCAAGAAAAACCAAAATGAGTTCATCCACCTCCAAAAACACACCCTCACCCATTAACACCCCTAACATTTTAAACAGCTTTTCTTTTCTTTTTGCAATACAAGACAATGCACCTTGTTTATAGTAAACAAAATAATGTCATTATCAACCTGGAGTGTGTTTAAAAAAAAAAAAAAAAACAGACACCAGTAAAACGTCATGATAACCAGAGGAAGTACAGTGACGCCGTTTGGGCCTAAATACACACACACACAGCCCACCACATCAAAATATATTAAACGACAAAGTCACGTAAGACACAGTGACAACCCGTGGCAGTTGTTGTCTTAAATTGCATGACAGGAAATTCGAGCATTACGGGATCAGCACGTTTGTTTACCTCACGCGCAAAAAGGGGGTGAATCAACGTTAGCTCGGCAAGCTTAGCATTGCGCTAGGGAAGTCAGAGCCGAAATGCTAACTTAGCAGGCTGCAAGGCAAGGAGAGTGCAACATAATCTATGGAGTTTCTGACACATTGTGGGAAGTGTACACACAGGGCGATACGAAACAAGCACCACACGCTCAGTTATAATGACTAACACATGACCTAGGTGTAGGACTTACTGCTCTGCAAGGGGTTAATGTTAGCATTTAGCTCAGTGAGCCATATGACAGACCAGCCTCTGCGGTAACATATCTGTGTGGTTTTTTGCACTCACCTTCCTTGGTTTATCCCTTGCTCTTTATCGTTTATAGCCGTGGTGTATATCCGTCTGTATCGTTCGGCCAAGGCTCGACCTGAGAGTAACAGCTGGTACCGAGTCCGACAGTCCGACTGGGCTCCGGGTGTCGGACAAGAACCCATCCCCGACCCGAAGGTGCAAAGATCGGCTCCGGTTCCAGAAATGACCCTGACACCCATCCCCAGCGACGGCGACGAGGAGGAGGGCAGAATCCCCCCTCCAGCAGCAGCAGCAGCAGCAGCAGCGGCGGCACACATCATCGTTTTGGGGGAACAATGCATATATCACACAAAAGATAGATTACATCCAGCCATCAGGTGCAATCCACTTGTCATTAAACCCGCTACATGTCAGATCATTTTCTTAATCGTTCCAGGCTGCAGAAATGCCACAATTAAAGCATCCACGGTTGTTACAAATTGTAGCCAAATCTTTGCTGGTTGCAACAACTACGGTTCTTTCGATTCCAGGAAGGGGGGGCCCAACAAGCGTCAACACTACACGGTGCTCGTCTCTCGTCTCACTCTCTCTCTCTCTCTCCACACAAATGTGCAGGGCTCTCTTCTTTCTCAAGCCATGGCAATTTAAAAAAAACAACAACAAAAAAACAAAAAAAATCTTGTGAGATTGCAACAAAAAAAAAAACCCCAAAAAACCGGCAGCGTTAATTCCCCAAAATAGCCTCGTCGTGTTTGGTTTCTATTCGTTCCTGGAATATTTCTTGACCCCAGAGAGGCAGCACCCTCAGTTGGGCTGCCATCTTAGCTCCATCATCATCATCATCATCATCATCCCCTCCTCCTCCTCCTCCTCCTCCTCCCCTCCCCGGCTGAGTCTTGCGTCGCTAGCATGCCGGGATATTTTCATACCACTAAAAAAAAAAAAAAAAACAGGCGATGCTATCATTGATTGATTTCTTCAATTATTACCCCTCCTTGCATGCATTATTCATTTACGTTGTTAATTTGAAAAGTAAAATCGACAAGTGGCAGACTGCATGATAGAATAGAAGATTGCATGTAGGCTGTTTTGCTCATTGTGCACAGTTGGAATTTGGACGTTTAATTTGCAGATGTCAATCCAGGGCCCCTCCCAGTTTGATCCAGAGCAGACAAACGTTTCCTTTAAAGCTTTTCAGATCCATCTAAAATGTGTTATGACTGCTTTTATTTTACATTATTTCTTCTCTGCTTCTGTCATGCAATCAATTTAACCACTGCATCAGGAATAGAAGCTGGAATAATGCTCAGTGTTAGAATTGATCATTTATCTCCAGTGGCCACTGTGTAACTGTGAAATCTTTTTTGATTGATTGATTGATTGGTTGGTTGATTAAATTTATTTCAGACATATCAAATGAAATCAAACATAACAAAAATACAAAACACGAAAATACAATAAACAAAAAACAATGTTCAAATTATTTCACAAAAAAAGAAAAAGAAAATTACATATATTCAATTGCTATGCCTGAAAAGGAGGAAGAAGTATAAAACTTATTTAATCCTACCCCTTTTCCACAGCTCAATAATTAATATTTATTAAATTAAATTTGTGTGTTCCTTATAATCTCTCTATATAGACAATTTGCTATACTATATTTATGATACTATATTTGATATTTACAATCCAATGATTTTCCATACATATATACAACTTGATATACTATGATTTTTTATAATTTATACAATCCATATATCTATTTGTACAATTTGATGTACTATATTTACATTTTATATATTTATACAATCCTTATATCTATACAGTTTGTTACAGTATGTTTACAATTATACATTTGATACAATCATGTGATCACAAACAAGTCATTATTTTTCACAAGGATAGCTGCCCTCTGGTTAGTCAAACACTGGTCTTCTTTCGCTGTGTACAAAGCCGTCATAGTACTACCTTCCAACAGCAAAAGAGGCCTCTTTTTTTTATAAATACTGATGATTGTATTTGCACTTAATGAGACAGCAGATGCACCATGTGTTTATTTATACATCAGACTCAAACTGTAGGAAAATACAAAATGAAGATAATGATTGTTTTTTCATCTTGTGGCAGGGTTTAAGGGTGCAGGGGGGGGGGGGGAGTAGGAGCTGGACCACTGCAGGTAAGATACAGTGGAACACTATGATGATGGTTAAGTCATTCAGAAGGCAGTTAAAGGGTCAAACACAATGCACAGAAAAAGAAGAAGTAGAAGGAGAATTATTCCCTCATTTATGTTTTATGTCATTTCATTTGAAAGAGATTGGTGTATATATTGATGTGTGTACATACATATTTATTGGGGGGGAGAGAGAGAGATGAATAGAGATGTACACAGACCCCAGTGATGCTTTATTGGCTGCCATGCCTTGCGATGGTCCAATGAAAAGAGAGGGGTCGGTCTACAGTCTCTTCTCATAGCAACCCAGGAAGCATCCAGAGATTATCATGCGCAGTATCAGAGTGTCAGCGTGTATCAGAGATGACAAGTGACTCCTAACAGAAGAATTTGATCATTTAAAACCAAGGGATTGTACTATTAGGATTTTTCCTGGGATATGCTTCAGACAAAAGCTCTAAAAGGGTTGAAGTGTATTGAAAAAAATGATTTTTGTAGACGCAGGTTAATGTCGACCTGACAAGGTTACAAACAGTTCGTCACCCGGCGTTGAATTGTGTGACCTATGTGTCCAGAGGCTGCAGTTTTAACTCCTTGGGTGTCTCGTCTCTGCCCTTGGAGAGAGAGGAGGGGAGGAGGGGGTGTATATGGGGCAAGATGATGCCACGGTTCAGGCAGCAGTGTCGCAAGCATGAGCTGGACTGGCAGAGATGACGTCCTGTTGGTTCACGCGCAGGCACACACATGGGCTTCGGCTAAAACAGGCGAGAAAGGATGTGGAAAGATGAAACAGGCAGTCCCAACGCTTGTGCTGCATTTCACAGATACGTCATTGAGAGGGGAATTAGAGTTCTTATTTCTCCTTAGAAATTAAATGCACATGAATTCTGAGGTTATTTTTTTTTTTTGCGTCTTGACTTTCACACTCAATACTTTTTCATTCAGACGCTGTAACAGAACAGGTTGCTCTCATTTTTGCTGCTTCAACCGAGCATATAACGATCAGGACGTGCTTTGCCTCGGGCAACTTGTTAGCCTAAATATATTTATTTTAACAGAGTTGTACAACCAGATGTGTCTTTGTAGTCTTAGCGCCACCCAGTGTTAGTCATGTACACTTTGATGTAATTGTCGATATTCAAAATTCTCAGCTACTGTCTCCAAAAGGCTTCTTCTGTAATTATAATGATGCTTATGTCATTTTTTTGTAATTTCAATCAGAGCATTAGTTACCTGCTCTGTCCAAAAGCTTCTGAACATTGGTTGTTTTTTCATCATGTGTCCTTTAAATTGTGTTTTTAGGCTCACTTGTTGATACAGAAACGTCTATTTGTATATAAAAAAATAGAAAATGTCCCAACCTGTTGTCGCTAAGCCCAGTAGTCTATCAAAGCGGAATAGTCTGCATTCCTTTCCTGCTGTCATTGTGACGGGAGGGGTTCACTTCAGTATCACGTTGTCACACCCCTCTGTGCTATGCACCTTTCATACCTTTGATCGTCCAAAACACGGCACACCCAACCATGAAGCTCACAGTAACAGACAATGCGACATTTACGATTCATAAATGGTTTATGAAGGAACCCCACGTCTACTGTAAGTGCCACATAACCACTCAGGGAGGCCCTAAAGATGGTTTGATTATTATCAGTGTGATTTCACGTAATAAAAAATGCTGTTTGGTAAAAGTTTAATTCAAATTTTAAGTGGTTATGGTTGTAGTGAGAGCAGCTCAAGCGTCAGTAGCCACTTTTCTGAAATTACCAGGATGTTGAAGTTTCTTTGTGACTGGAATGTAAGGTTGTTGGAACAGGATTTTATGAAATATCACACACTAAAAACACCTTTTACTGGAGCTGAAAATCAAGCTGATATCATCCCTGAGTGCTTCTTATTAGCATATGAGGCAAAGTCCACTTTCAGCCAAGTATAGTATTTAAAACTAATCAGGATACTAAGACAGGCATAGTGCAGGATAGTTTGTAATGCACCTGTTTTTCATGTTACTTTTGAAGTAAGTATTAAATATTAACCAAAGATCTCTATACAAAACCACACGCACAGTACATTTAAAAAATTATATAATTAGAAAAGTATTTTATATTAACTCTAATCATAAATTAAATGGGTTCATTTACTCCTTTTCCATTACTTGGAAGGTTAAAGAAGTACAAAAAGCCCCACCCACATTGAAACGCTGCTTCCTCGATGCCTAAGTTGAAGGTCAGGTCCTTCAGCTCTCCCACCCTATTACTTTTTTTTTTTTTTTTTTGTCAACCTACAGACAGCAAGCCGAGCAATTAATAACAAGGTGCAAACGGCGATGACGGACGGAGAAAAATCTAGAGCAAGAGGGAAGAGAGAGAGAGAGAGAATGTGTTCTTTGATTGTTGTAAGCAGCCACGCCCGTGGGTGGCCTTGGAATCTCCTCCCTTAAGGTTAAAAGGCAGCGTGACAGATGAGGGTGTGATTGTAGAGTGAAAGACAGGTTATTGCTCAGTAACATTTTACAAGGATTGTCCAGGAAAGTCAAAGTGCTCTGTGTGGAGGTACGTGCCCCGTCTCTCTTACTTTATCCGTTAATATTGTCATTTTTTATGCCTAGATATTTCATTTGTTTTAAGCATTAAGAAAGATATTGTACTATTATCTATGGGTGATACTGACGTGTTTAAGACAAGGTGCCATATACAATGGTCCTCGAACAATAGAGACAAAACCTACTTTGAATGAGACAACCTTAAGCATGTTTGTTACGTTCTTAGGCCTGTGTGATTTGTTGTTTTAAGCACGGTTACTGATTCTGTGATACACCAAGGGAAACCTCAAACACACTCAACTGGATTTATTCTGTAGCTTATCTCTTATTGCTTATCATAAACCTTATACCAGGTTGATTTGTATTTTCATGATTGATATATTTCTTTTGAGTGCTTACTTGAGCCATGATGAGATTTTAGTCCCACTTGCTGAAATAAAGTTCACAGTTCTACTCTTAGATTTGAGATTTATTTGTCATTTCTCGGATGTGTTTGCATGTAAAAGACAACAGCTGCTCTCCAAGCCCAAGGCAGTGTGACCGGAAACAACAAATATTAAATATATACAAGTTATGCATCCTCCTGTAAAAGCAACCCCATACTGGAGTGTATTTTATTGTACACTTAAAATATGTAAAAAAAACTTTCTGTAGAGGTTAAAAAAATGAGAAATGATTAAATGTGTAATAGGAAAGGAAATGTGGGTTATTAGTGAATCATCATCTTGACAAGTCTTTAGTTGTCTCGTTCAAAAATAGTTCTCAAACGTGAGATTCTTCTTCAACTTTAGAGTTCATTTCTGATCATAAATTCGATTTTTTTAGGAAGCTCAATAACATACTTTGTTTTTAAGCTTTTCTTTATGACATCTGTTACATGTAGCCACAACCCAGACTAAACCGAGAGCTCAGTATACTGCTTTGGGATAACTGGAATTAGACAGTTTAACGTGACAATCGGACAAATGTTGTGTTTCCACTTAAAACTCCCCTCACAGCTGTAGTTATCTGCCTTAAGGCGTCAGATACGCAAATATGGAAGATATGCAGATATGGAAGTCCTACGGCGCTGTAGAGTCGAAAGGAAAACGGCTTTCTCATCAATAGCTAATGGCATGTCACAGTAAGCCCCTCTGTTTTGCCGACAATTGTGTGTTTAGAGAGGGTGTGTTGGTGAAGGGTGGGTGTGACATGTCAGTACAGATCAAGACAAACCAGTTTAGAACATTCATGGGTTCAGCAGATTTTTTTTTCTAGATTTCCTCGGGCTCATTGAACCGAACATATAATCAAGTCAAGGAAAATACAACAAAAGAGAGAAAATCTGCGTGTTTACCGCAGGTATAAAGTGTTGATTCTTTAGATGTTTGAGTTGAGTTTACATGAGTGGATCAAAGGTCATTAAGGAACAAACACTGTATATAGAAGCTCTTAGCCTACAGTGCCCCCTAGTGGCGAACTCACTGTAGTTTCATTATCTGATTAATTTTTCTTCTTTTCTTGCAGGTGAAGTTGCAAAATGAGCAAATACAGTAAGTAATAAGAAATATCAAATGATAAAATACCACAAATGATACTTATCAGCATTTATTTTTTTGATCTTTTATTCTTATTTTAGCTCTCGTGTCATTGTTCTGAAGAATCTATTTTTTTCTTTGAATATTTGCACTGATTGTTGGGTAAGATATCAATAAATGTAAGAATTGTTAAAAAAAAAAAGAATAATAATAATGCAAGTAAAATGGATTACAGAACATTTAAAAGACAAACAAATAACAGCATAGCCTGTCCCTTTGTTTTAAAAGGCAGGAGTTATATATATATTGAATATAAAATATTATATATAAAATATATATATTCAAATAAATGTATAATATTTAATTATTACAGTTCTGAAATGTATTTTAGCCCAGTCTTTTTTTTGTGAAACAGCTATTGTTAAAATAATTGTAGAAATGTCATAGCAGTCAGGTACGGAAGCCCTAAGCGGACATGCACCAATTAAGCAATCTCACACCAGAGGGAGTGATGTACTGATTATCATCACAGCTGTGACTTGCTCAGGCAGGAGGTCACAGGCTGAGAGCCAAAGATAATCAGAGCCGTGAAGATATTCAGTACAACATCATGACCTTGAGCGTTATTTTGCTTTTATGCAACAGTTATACAAGCAGCAAATCGCAGGTAAAAGTAATACCAACCAAAATGTTTTTAAAAAAAAGGTAATTGTTGTTTATTTAATGATTAATTTGGCTCTGACACTTCAATTAGTTTCGCAACATCCCTGGAACTGGACTGTTGCCTAGCAACACACAAACATTTTGCATCGTTGCTACTCTGTGTGTGTTTACACATACCACAGACTAGTTACTCTGTATTGAACATTGAAACACTGTAGTGAACATTTATCTGTATGTTTCCATTCATGATGCAGTCAGTCAAATAGAGTCTGTTGACGTTGGCTTTGGTTGTTTTAATGAGCGACCAGCTCGATCAGACGCTGCTCCTCTGTCTCCTGCTCTCCACAGAGGGTCTCCAGTAACTTTTTAGTGAGCTCTCTGACCTAAACGACATGCACTTTTTTTCTGTTAAGTTTTATATTTTATGTTCCACAAGTCATAAATCAAAATTCAGAGTTTTGTAACGATAATTAGAATTCTTCTTATCCAATCATATTGCTTGGTCAGATCTAACTGTTCTTTGATAAGTTTTCTTACATTTTGTTTTCCCCTGATAATGAGTATGTTTCAGTTATTTTCTCGGTGTTGAAATATAAAGACGTAATCACATATAATCCAATGCTGTCACCCTGAGACAATGAAAAGTGGAGATCTCGAGAAAACTACCCAAATGTAGCCTACCTCTTATCAGGGGGAAAACGGAGTAAAATGTCCGTATGCTTAGGGATTCTGTAGCCAGACAAACAAACAATCAATTTAAATCATATTAAAATGACTCTCTATAGTATTACATGAGGGTGTAGGACTTGACCAGATCAAGAGTTGTCTAACAGCTTTGAATTAATTAATTAATTAATGTCTTGTGTTAGCAGCCAACCCTCTCCTGAAAGACAGAAGCTGGATCCGAAAACCGGATTACGAGGATGAACCTGTGGAGTAAGTCTTTTGAACATGATGGTCAAACTTGGACTTTTAGTTTACAAATCATTTTACCATTCGTCAAACGCCTGTGTACATTTATTCAGTGATGATCCATCAGAGTCATACGAGAGATTTATTTTCCTTTTTCTCTCCTCCAGCGATGACCCCAACTATGGGAAAACTATTCTAAGCCAGCGCCCTTCTGGTGGAAGTCTTTCAGGGTGAATAAAACATTTCATCTGCAACCCCATACTTATGGTCAGGAATCCTTTTCATTCATGTAATTTGGTTTTATTTATTTTTTTTGCATTTAGACCACAGACTGAGGAACCAACAACCCCCGTTAAAAGTGCACCTAAGACATCATATGTGGAGGCTCTTACCAAGAGGTAACATCTTCGTCAACATTATGGGATCTTTAAAACAAAACAAAAAAGTCAGGATTAAAAAGTCATTTGAACACATGATTTAGTCAATTATGACAAGAAAAAAATGTTTTTGTCGTTGCAGATTCGGTGGAAGTCAGGATGATCTGAGCAACAGGTTGGTACAGAATTCATCGGGTAAAATCGTTTAAGGCTTTTTCTAATCTCTTCAGCTCTGTGGCTTTGGAGATGGAAAACTATTTTAGATTTGTATTTATCATTCCACTGAAATTCCGTCACAGAGGAATTCAAGCTGTAAAATGATTGCCACAAACCGACACGATCAAATATTCCGCCCATCATTTTGAATACTTGTTTTGTGTTTCTCCTTCCAGCAGCACCACCCCGACCACTAAGGTCACCAAGGATGGGAAGACCACTGAGACCACCACCCAGAATCTCAAGTAAAGAATACAACAGCATTAATGTCACCGCACAATAAGTCTGTGTCGGGTTAATGACCGCTGGGATTTCTTGCAGGTCTCCTGTGTTGAAAAGTCCCAAGACGGGGACGTTCACCGAGCGAGTCCTAAAGGCCTCAAACAAAGGGTAAAAAAAAAATATAACAGTGATGTAACATTATTTCAGGTTGTAGAAAAAAAATGTAAACTATTTCATTACGGAAACAAAGTCCAGACATTGGACTATTAAAACAGGGAAAGAGTCAAATCAGCAAAATGTAAAAGTAAAAGTTCTGCAGGGAAATGAATGCTTCAGAGCCAATAGTGAAAAGAACCAAATCAATATATTTACTCAAGTAATGTTGAATTTTATTTACTCCTCGACATGTCTGAGGGAAATGTATTTTTTGCTCAACAGATATTTAACAGTTATTCTAAGTTGCTCATTCTCCGTTCAAAAAACCTTAAAAGTTAATAAACTATGACGCATTGTTGAAGCTTAAACGATCTGACTTGACATGAATCAGTGGAAATTAGTCTCACACTCAATCAGATACAGACATGAAGGTCTGCAGACATGTTAAACATTTAAATCCATCTAAAAGTCTTTGAAGAAACATGTCTCTATGTTCAAACTGCTGATAAATAAGACAATAATGCTGATTCAAATGTGACAATTCTTTGTAAGAGGTCAAGGTTTGGGAAGATTGGGAAGCACTTTTTGGATCTTCTACAAGTGTGACCAATATTTGTCTCCAAACTTTGAAAAGTTCTGTAGCTGTCAATAATGCAGACGTTCAAAAAAACTCTAAATTTTTACTCTAAAATACAAAAACATACCTCATTTGCACGTCATTACAGAATTTGTTTTCATTCTTTGTGGATGAAGTAACATGTTTTTCACATAGGCAACAATTCTCCCCATTCTCGCCTCCCAAAACAACCAAAGTCCCGGAGACGACTGTTACCACCAATAAAGAGTAAGACAATACCAACCGGGTGAACATTCTCTGCAGGATTTCAATGTACACAGTATATACAATTTAACGCATATTTCTGTGCAGTGCGGAAGACAAACTTTACGACGAACTCCCCAAGTCTATCAAGGATGATTTCTCACCCCCAGACAGGTGATCTTTTGATTCTAATGATCATGAAACTAGTCATTCAGTAACTATTTACTGCATTAAAAGTGTATTTTCTCCTTTAAAGCAAAACAACTGTCACCACGACTGAGACGGTGGTGAAAAGCAGCGGCGACACTGAGTGAGTTCCATCTCATTGTGGGCGTTACGTAGCGGAGGATGTTACAGACTGTGTTCACAACAAACACAATTATACGTTGTTTGTGATACAAGCTTTTTTTTTAACTAATCCGTATAGTTATAGTTTGGGTTAACCTAACCTTTAGTGAGTTATGAAGAGAGGAAAGGAGAAAGACATCTGATGTAGTGTTGAAGGGGATGAAAAAGGCTCTCATTCAGGTGACCAATCATCATCAGGTGCAAAACATAACAAAGCACAAGTTACAAACTAGCACACTTCATCTGACATCCATCTGTGCCTGAACCTGAGAAGGTCATTTTGTGTCACAATCTACTAAACTCTTACCGCCTGCTGACTAAACCATTCTAAAAAAAAAACCAGACCTGCAAGATTAGTGTTCATGTCTCACGTGTAGCTACAATAAAATGATGTCTCGTATGTAATGTAACATAACTTAAGTTACCCTAATCGACCGTCTTGACTAATACCTAACCAAATAATTGTTTGCATGGCCAAACCAAACTGCTTCCTCCTGCTAACCAAACTAAAACTGTCGGCAAAAAAAAGATCACAAGACTCTCACCCAGGAGACTCCAGTACATGTGGGTGTCGCTGAATCATACATAACATAAATTATATTACTAACATACTTATTTGAACCCAAATCACCTCCATTGTCTAAACTAAAGCATGTCATTTTCAAAAACCTCACCAAAATCATGTCATCACTTGCTAATCATATTGCAACCGTCAGCAAAAAAATTATTGATTTTTTTTAACCTGGGAAACTGGTATCCAAGTTTAACTAGTCACTAAATCAAAGTAATGTCTCAAGTTACTAACATGCTTATTTTCACCCAGACCACCATCTTTTCTTGAGCAGGTAATCTCACCATTCAGCAACTGTCTGCAAAAATAACCCCACAAGCCTCCCACCCACAGGACTAGTGTTCATGTCCCGAGTGAAGCTTCATTACTTCAGTCACTTAAATGATTTATTTCAACAGCAACGTACATTTCATTTTGTAGAAGTGTAATATAATGAGGGAGTCATTGAAAGTCCATCTATTCTGATGTTTAGGACGTGTTATTTTGTTGACTTTATCAATTCAGTCAAATGAAAGTACTTCTCTATATTACTGATATTAAAGGGTAAGTGTTCCTTTGTTTCCTTATTGACAACAAATCACGCCTAAAGTGATTCCACTGACTTGTTTGTGGGTTTTTTTTTTTAGTCAGTCCCACATCCAAAATCCTGCTTTTCAACAAAGGACCAAATGTGTATAAGTCCACCGCTGAAAGTAGTCCCAAATGACTGCACCAATTGATCCTGTTCAAGAAGAATTCATTGCTCAAATCGACTTGCCTAGCTGATTAGGGAAAAGACTGAGCCCCTTTCTATTAATTATTTAAAGTATACATATTTATATCTTCATGGCGAACCAATGGGCTTGAGGTCAAACTAACATGTGTTGACACATTATTGGTTTTAATGGCATTTCTTGAAGGATAAAAAAGGAATTATAGTCTAACCCTACTAACCCTTTCATCATGGATTTTCATTTCCACCTCTCGAGACATAAAGGCTGATTTGAGAACAGGTTGGCTTGTAGGTCTGTAACTGGTGCCCTTATACCGCCAAAGAGCCAGGAAAGAATTAATAACAATATATTTTTAAGCACTATCATCAGTGTTGCTTTTGTGCTCCTTTAAGTGAGTCTATGTTTCTTTTTACTTCATAAATAACAGTATTTTTCTCTATGAAAAGAGCATACAAATTCATTAGGAATAAAATCACAGCTATCAATTCAATACACTTAACATCTATATGATACTTACATCCTAGCCTGTGTCTTTTTTTTTTTGCAGTACGGAGGACAAACTGTTCGACACACTCATCCCTTCATCCACCAGGAGTGATTACTCAGACAGGTGATATTTCCACTCATAGAGCCTAGAAAATGAATTTTATTGATCATGCACCGGGCGAATCAATAACAAATACTCTCTCCTTCACAGCAAATCAAACATCTCCAGCACTGAGACTGTGACAGTGAGAAGCAGCACTAATGGGTGAGTTACAGCGGAAATATTGTACACAGAGATATTTCATTCTAGGCAGTTTAACAAACGTATATTGTCTTGCTATTTTTCAGAGAAGTTAAATCGACAACCACAACAAAGAGCACCTCCTTGTAAGATAAACTTTCAATCATTCTTTTTTTGGGGGGGTTTTTAAAGCACATTTAGAATTAAGCTTGTACTAAATCAACCATCATATTGTCTTTACAGGGCTGAAGATGACCTGTATAGCACCCTCCTGCCTAAAGCCATAACATCTGGCCTGAGTTCTCCTATCAGGTGAGACATCTCTGCAACTAGAAGTAAACAAATCACACAACTATTCAATTCCACCTGTCGTTTAAACTTGACATATTATGATATTGC